>NC_003074.8:16057798-16366216 GCF_000001735.4 Arabidopsis thaliana | reverse complement strand
TTCTATATCAAAATCATAATTATCAATCTTTAGTTTTTTCTTTAAACAACTTTAGAACAAATTCTTTCTATTGAGAGACATATGGATGCAAAACAACATAACCATGATATTGTTTTATCATATCATTGTTTATAGGCGGCAAGCTTTAAAATATTCAAAAAAAAATAATGTTAGAATCAAATATGATCAAAAGGATTTTGGCAATTAAATAGTAACATTTTCGCATAGGACAGACGAAGAGTTAGAGACTCTAGTATCCATAAAATCTACCTAATAATATTAAGAAGAAAATTCATAATGTCCGATTATCCTTTTCGAATTTGTATTTTAAAAAATTATCCAATGAATTTATTATCATATATATTACAAAATTTAGGGAACAAAATCTATATGATCTTTATGATTGATACCACTATTCTACAGTTGCTTAAATACAAAAAAAAGAGCTAGAAATGTAAGATATTATTCTTTCTGTTTCGGTTTAGTTGTCGTTTTAATATTTAAATTTCATTTCATAATAGTTGTATTTTTAGGTTTTTAATGCACATATTTTGTGAAAATTTTAGTTTTATCCCCTACTATTTAAATGTTTTGGCTAATAAAAAAAAATATAAAATATATTAACAAAGGGTAAAATATAAAATTTAATAGTTTTTTTAATTTATAATCTCTCTGTTCTTTTTTGTTTGATTATTTAGGAAAAACACACATATTAAGATAAACATATTAAAGTTGATTTTAAATGTATTAATTTTTGTGTTTTACAATTTCTTATGACTTTAAACCAATAATACTCAAGCATTTGTATTAAAATTTATAATTCATTAATAATAAGTAATAAATATTGTATAGAAAATCTAAAAAATCAATCTTTTCGAAACAATTTTTTTTTTTAAAATATTCAAATAAAAAGGAATAGAGGGAGTAATTTATAATTTGTGTGAAAAATCTTTAAACGATATGTAATTAGAAACAAAGGGAATATTCTTTAAACAAGAGGTATGATCAATCAAACCCAGTCTTGATTACCCGGTTAAACACTAGTGTTAAAGATATAACCCAAACCTTAAATATACCCGAGTTAATAAAATTCTTCAACACTAAACCAGAATTTCATCATAAGCCACGTTGGTTACCTTCTCTTTAGAGCCCATTTAAACTCTCCTGATCCTCAAAAAAAAATGTCTGAAACACTTTAACACACACACACAGTTACTTTTGTCTCTTTGTCTCCTTAATTCCCTCAGATTTATTGCTTTTAAAAAAAAAAAAATCAGCTCAATATTCATTACATAACGTAAAGAAGGAAAAAACCCTTTTCTTTCTGGGATCTATAAATATAATCCACTTTTGTCCTGAATTCACTCTAGAAAGATATCTATTCTTTTAGTACCTACCAAAACCAAGAAATTGTTTGTTTTCAATTTTAGTGAAAAAAGAAAGTATTTTGTATTTTAAAATCGTTTTTGTGTGTTTTCTTCTGTCTTTGGTTGATTTTTTAGCTGTAAAGGTCCACACACCACACTATTGCCCACAAAAACGACCCCTTGGTTTCTTGACGTCTCTCTCTTATGTGACTTTTGATTTGAATGATGAATAAAAATTGTTTCTTCTTCTTCTTCTTCTTCTTAGAATTTGCTTTTTGTTTTAAAGTTTTCTCCTTTTCTCTTCCATTTTATTATTATACTCTCTATGGGTTTGGTAGGATTTTAAATTCTTTGTTTTAATTTTCCTTGTGAGATGTGAAAGTTTCAATTTTGATCATATTTCTGTGAGTGGAATTGGGTCTTTTCTCTCTCTGAGGCATGTCACCTGTTGCTAAAGTCTCTGAGTTTCACAGAGAAGGGAACGATTGGTACAAACCTCTCTCTCTTTCTCACTATTTGCATGTATGTGTGTTTGTTTTATACAATTTCAGTTCATGGGTTCTGTCCAAACTTCATTCAGTTGTCCAGTTTTATGATGTCGGTAGCTCAGAGACCTTAAAGTTTGCAGCTTTATTCAATTCTTCACTTGCCAAGTCATTTCAAAGATTCTCCTTAAAGAGACTGGAATTGGAATTTTCAGGTTTTGCAAGACAGGACTGTCAAGTGATATCACTGTTGTTGTTGATGATGTGAAGTTCCATCTTCATAAGGTATAAGCTTTTTTATTATTCTTTTGATCCTTTGCTTTCTTCTTGGGTTTGGTATCTCCTTTGTCTTCATAGGAACATTGCTGGATTTAGCTAAGTGGTTCTTAGTATGATGATTTTAGGAAAAGAGATAAGTCTAGTTGGTGCTTACTTGTTCCAATTAGTCTACCTGTGAAAACAATTAGATCATGTTAAGCTACATAGATTCAGCTACCAGTTATGTGTATACCTTTCTTATAGTTGTGTACACATGTATGGTTATGTTTATTGAAATATATGTATCATGGTATTTGCATCTTTCTGCTTCTGTAAGTATGTATCTATGAGTATTTGTAGCAACTGTGTAAAATAACAACAAGAGTTATGTATGTGTGTATATGCAGTTTCCATTGGTTTCAAAATGTGGAAAGCTAGCAAGGATGTATGAAGATTCTAAAAGCACTGATAAGCAATCTCTCTGGACAACAGTCCTTGAAGAGTTCCCTGGTGGTGCAGACAATTTCTTGATAGTTGCGAGATTCTGTTACGGGGCTCGAGTAGATATCACCTCGAAAAACTTAGTTTCCATACACTGTGCAGCTGAGTACCTTGAAATGACAAATGAATATGGGGAAGATAACTTGATTTCCCAAGTTGAAACTTTTTTGCACAAGCACGTGCTTCGCAATTGGAAAGACTGTATCTTGGCGTTACAAAGCTCTAGTCCGGTGTTGAAGAGTGCAGAAAAGCTTCAGATGATACCAAAACTCATGAACGCTGTGTCCACAATGGTGTGTACTGACCCGAGTTTATTTGGATGGCCAATGATGATGTATGGTACATTGCAGAGTCCAGGTGGAAGCATTTTATGGAATGGAATAAACACGGGGGCGCGAATGAGAAGCTCAGGTTCGGATTGGTGGTATGAAGATATCTCTTATCTTAGTGTAGATTTGTTTAAAAGACTCATCAAGACAATGGAAACAAAAGGTATACGTGCTGAAAGTTTAGCCGGCGCTATGATGTACTATGCGAGAAAGTACTTACCGGGTTTAGGACGGTGGCAGAGTGGAACAAGTGACAGTAGCAAAAGCAGAAGAAGAGTAGTGAGTTTTAATTTGGCAAAAGCTTCTTCACCATCCTCTATGCCTCCTCTTGATCAGATTGCTTTGCTTGAGACCATTTTAAGTCTTTTACCTGAAAAGAGAGGAAGATCTTTTTGTAAGTTCTTGTTAGGTCTCCTTCGTGTTGCTTTCATTTTAGGAGTTGATGGGAACTGTGTAAAGAAGTTGGAGAAAAGAATAGGAATGCAGTTGGAGCTAGCAACGCTCGATAATCTTCTGATTTTGAACTATTCTGATTCAGAGACGTTGTACAATGTAGATTGTGTAGAACGAATAGTCCGCCATTTTGTATCATCATTGTCATCATCATCCTCACAGTTACCTGAGTTCTCTCCTCCATCTTTGGATCCAGTGACATCTCCTTCTCCAGCACCGTTAAAAAAAGTGGCGAATCTAGTAGATAGCTACATGGCAGAAGTCGCTTCTGATGTGAATCTGAAACCGGATAAAATGCGGTCTCTTGCAGCAGCTCTTCCAGAATCTTCAAGACCGTTGTATGATGGTTTATACAGAGCGTTTGATATTTATTTCAAGGAGCATCCATGGCTATCAGATAGAGACAAGGAACAACTATGCAACATCATGGACTATCAAAGACTCTCTATAGACGCTTGCGCTCATGCTTCCCATAACGATAGGTTACCGCTTAGAGTTGTTCTCCAAGTACTCTTCTTTGAACAAATGCATCTCAGAACCGCTCTTGCAGGTGGTCTAAATGTTGCAAACACCGAAACAGCTCATGCAGTGACGATCCCTGGTGGAAGAACAGGACAGGAGATAGTTCAGAGAGATGGTTGGGTGACTGTTGTGCGCCAAAACCAGGTTTTGAAAGTTGATATGCAGAAAATGAGGTCAAGGGTTGGAGAACTAGAAGAGGAGTTTCAGAGTATTAAGCAGGAGATGAAGAAGAGAGTTAGTAAGTCCTCTAGCTCAATGAGCTCGCCTCGTCTGGTCAAGCTCGGCTGTAAGTTTCTTCTTCCACGAGCTTCTGATGCTAAGAATGATACAGTCCAGAACTCAGTGTCCAGCACTCCTAGATCAGCTACCGCTGACCATACACTCCCTCGTTCCTCCCGCCATTCCAAACACCGTAAAAGCTTCTCTTTCTTCGGATAATCTTCATTCAAAAACATTTATCTTCCTCTCTTCTCTTAAAGCCCAACACAGAGAAAGTTCTTTCCTGAGGCATTCCCTCGAAGAAGTTTCTCTCTTTTCCCGGGAAAACCAACAACAGAAACATGTTGCTTTGTATGAACAGGAAAAGGGCCCAAGAATAGAAGCTGGCCATTTGAAGAAGAAGATGATCTCCTGCTTCGGTTTCGAGTATTTGCCGCGGTTTTTCTCCCAAGGTACATACCATCAAAGTTGATAGAATTTCGGAAAAGACTGGCCTTATCGTGGTGGTTTTTTGGGGTATTTATATACACGATCAAAGTAAATAACAAGATCTAGTATCTAGAGATAAAGAAAAAAGAGTATAATTCTTGTCTGATTTGATATGTTTGTGTTTGAATATTTGTAGATGTCTTGTAAGTACTATCTGTGTGTAAATCTTTTTTCGTTTTGTGGAGGTTACTGCTTTGTCAATATATAGAATCTGTTTTGCTTAGAAAACTACATTGTTACAGATGATGTTCAAGGAAAGATTACAAAATCAGAATCTTATCTATCTCTAAGGTGTAACTTAATTGTCTTCCAGACGAGCTTCTTCTCCAAATCTTGTCCTTACTTCCCACGTAACAAGCTGCTTCAGATTGTATACAGTATTTTAACCTTTTAGATAAAACTAAAACTCAATAAATTAAAAATGACCGAGTACTATGTAGATCTGAACTTGTATTTATTAGCTCCAACGTCTCCTTAGTCCTTGTATGAATCAGATTTAAAGTCCTTTTCCCTCTTGGAATGCTGTTGCTTCTTTCACAAGGAACAAAAACACACAAAACATGTTTTGGGCCGTAGCCCACTTCTTGATGGCTCCTGCGGCCCAAATTTTGGTCCAGCTAACCCGGTTACACCTGACCCGTCGACAATTAGATCCACAAAAACACCAAAGTTTCTTCCGCATCAAGAAAGAAATTCAAACATAAGATACAATGGAGTTATGCCAATTAACTCTACCTTACCTACTGTTAAATGCAAAGGTTTGTAAGAGCAGCAAAAAACACCAAACCATTATGGATTTTTCCCTATCTAACAAGTATAAATTGTAATGTTTATGATTAATACATTTCAATTATATATAGAGTCAAACACTTAAAATTACCTAAAAAGGAAAGAAATCCAAAATTTCCCTCGTGACGACATTTCGAGCGTAGTTAGCCAGTAATAACCAATAGCAGATTAGTTTAGTGAAGCTAACTTATCCATTTAACGATAAGTTCGATTATCCTCCTATTCACCTACCTATCAAGATTCCAGAAGAAACAAAACACAAAACTGAACCTTGAGAAATGGACAATGGAGAAGAAGTTGTTGATCCTGTAAGTCTTGTATATTCCTTGAGTTAATGATTCTCATTTATTTATCTATTTGATGAATGAAGTTATCAATTTCCTGAATGATATTCATGTCTCGTGGAGAGAAAGCTTGAACCTTTAGTCCTTTAGGGCATTTAGGGTTTACATTGAACCTTAAAAGCTATAACCTTTAGCTTTGTATTGAACTCTCTTTTTGTTAATATTTTTCAATATGGAAACTGGATCTAACGGTCTGTCGGAAGTATCTTGTTTATCCCTTCAGATTGTTTTCGATTTAATGAATGATTTTCATGTCTCTTGGACAGTAAGCTTGAACCTTTAGGGCTTTGTCTTAAACTCTTTCTTTTGTAGTAATTCGATGTATAGGTTTTGTGGTGGCAATTTTGAGCTTTGTCTTGGTTGTCGGATTGTTCAAATTTCTTCAAAGTCTTGTACATGCTTGTGGTATATTCTTGGTTCTTGCTACGTGTTAGTTAGTGCTAGAGCTCAAATTTCATGTTTCAGGTGCCGTTAGGGATGAGTTCTGTCTCTACGGCGTCACTGAATTGTCTTCCAGATGAGCTTCTTGTCCACGTCTTGTCCTCCCTGGAAACGAAACAAGCTGCTTCAACCTCTGTTCTCTCCAAGAGGTGGAGGACTTTGTTTGCTGTCCGGCGTAATCTTGACTTTGACGATTCCATCATTTCTCACCCGGAAGTGGGTGAACAGAACATGGACGACGTTCAAGAGAGTTTCAGGGACTTTGTCGATAAAAGATTGGCTTTCCAAGGCAGTGTCCCTATCAACAAGTTCTCACTTATATATGGAGATAAACATGACGATGTTCGTGTTGATCGCTGGATAAATACCGCGCTGGAACACGGTGTCTCTGAGCTTCATTTATGCTTAACATCTGTGACTCGACGTCTACATCGTTTCCCATCCAATGTATTCAGGAGCACAACATTGGTTAAACTTACATTGGGAACAAATCTCTTCATCGTCTATTTTCCTTCTGATACGTGTCTTCCGGTTCTTAAGATTCTCGTCCTTGATTCGATTTGGTTTGATAGAATAAAGTTCTCTAATGTGCTTCTTGCTGGATGCCCTGCACTTGAGGACTTAACCATAGACCAAAAGTCTTTTCCAGGGTTGCCGAACGTTGTTTCGAGCAAAACCGTTAAGAGTCTATCCATCGTCTATAAATATTCTGCTGATTTCGATTGGTTTCGCACTGTTGCACTTGACACACCAAACCTTGTCACCCTCCTCTACTCTACCTATGCTCGGCATAGGTATCGACATTGCAATTTAGAGTCCCTTGTCAATGCTACACTGGATCTTCATTTCTTAGAAAATTGTGATGAGGCTTTTGAACCGAATGTGACGGATCTCATGATTGCGGTACGCAATGTCCAGATGCTTCATTTGACTTCTTCTGCTACTGAGGTCAGTTTCATTTTGTGTAAAGTCTCATAATCTTTCGGTTAGAAAACATGATAACATTCTTTGTGTGTGTGTGTGTGTGTTTCAGGTGATTTCGCAATGCTGCAAAGGCGGGCTCCCCATGTTCAAAAACCTCCTTGTTTTAGTGTTTTTGGGTAACACTGAACGAGTTTGGAAAGTGTTTCTTCCACTTCTGCTAGAGCATTCTCCGAACCTAACAAAATTGTGTCTCGAGGTAAGAAGTAAAATCTTACTTTATCTATGTATGACTGTTGCATGGGATTAAAGTAGTCTCTCTTCTTAATACTTCAGGGTCTGTATCATGGCACAGATGAAGATGAGTTTGATGAAATTCACATTCCCCGGAGTAACAAAGTTAACATGTTGCGTATCATACAGTGTCAAGGAACTGAAAACGAGCTGAAACACATTAGCCATTTCTTACTGAAAATGGAGTGTCTTCAATTGGTGCAAGTCAATTTTTCAGAGACAATTGTTGACTCCAAAAAGGTGCAACTCACAGAGGATCTGATGAAGCTTCCCTCTGCTTCATCCAGGCTCACGATGCAAGTCATTTGATCATCATCGTCGTCGTCATCATCATCATCGTCATCATCATCATCATCATCATCATCATCATCATCATCATCATCCATGTGTTGTTTTATTTCTTCAAAACTCAATTGATAAGGTCTTTATTGTTTTAACTATTTATGGTTTATGTTTAGGTCTTTTGGTCTTGAAAATAGGGCTTCTTGAACAATTATTGTTTATGTGTTTTTCTTTTATTCTCCAGCATAACGGGAACTATTTGTTGTTGGCTTCTTCGTACTCTTACCATAGAAGTTAGTAGTGTTTCGGAAAAGACAGGGCTTTGTGATTTTTGTAGGTTTTGATATGGTAGTTCAAAGTAATAATTAGTGTTAGGATCTATACACCAAAGAACATAATCGTCTTGTCTGATCTGATATGATTGTGTCTGAATCTTATGTAACAATGAGTCAATGAATGTGTTTTTAAAATTTAATTAAAAATAGAATAAATCAAATTTTAATAAAAAATGTCACAATCGGATGTCCCAAAGGGATAAGCTATGAAGTTAATATATATAATTTTATAAAAAATTTAAGTATTAATATTGATTTAAATAAATTTAATAATCTTATTTTGAATTTTAAAAATTAATCTGAATTCACTTGTTATCAATTAAAACAATACATTCTTAATGTATTATAATTAAAACTTACTTTCAAAATATTTTATAAACTGAATTTTTCCCCTAATTAAATGTAAATGTTATCATATAACCAATTTTAAGTGACTTTAAGATCTTTACCTTTTGTTCCTCTCAAATTTGAGGAACAATAATTTTGTTCTATGGTTCGTCATAAGAAGAATATTGAGGAATTACGTAGGATCTACTTTGAGTAAACATTCCTTCTAAATGGTAAACATTTTTGGGGACAAATAGGGAAATGAAATTCGTCCTTATTATATTCCTAAAATAGTTGCCATCAATATTAGGAAACAACAATCATATTATATACCATATTATTTTTTATTTTATTTTAATACCAAATTTGTTTATGCATAGCTTCATTTCTAATTGTTGTATATAAAACAATGCATCTAATATTTTCCCCCTGATTTAAAAATTCTAAGCAACCCCAAAACTCTCTTTATTTTTAGGGAATATTAGGCAGAATGAGACTTTTTGAGTTCTAATTAGGCAATAGAGTACTTTCATGGGAGTAGGCACTTTTTCAAGTTTTTTTACCATTAATCTCTCAAAACTAAGTTAACTATAGTTACTTTGATATAGTTGAGGAATTAAATAATATTTTTCTTCCTTTTCTTTTCTTTCTTCCTTTTCTTTTCTTTCTTCCTTTTTCCTTCTTTCTTCTTCCTCTCTCCCAAATGACGTGACATCTCTCTCAAATCTCAATTACACTTCCTGGCTCGAATCCGTAGTCAATCCTATTTCCGATAGGAGTAGTTGACAATTGAATCCAACTTTTTCCATTATTTTCATTTCATACCCGTATATAGTGCGAAAGGAAAGCCTCTCTCCCAAGACTAACTCAAATTTTATAGCAAATTTCAACTTGTTTGATTCAAATAGAAATTAAATTTTATAGATTTTATAAACCAATTTGTTTGATTCAACTTGATTAGTCAAAATTGTTAAGATCCGGTGATAAACTCAAATATTTTCAATCTTTTTTTACTTTTCTTTGTTTAATTTGACCTAATTTTGATGAATAAGGTAAAGACTTTAATTTGTTTTTGTGATAGTTGATGGAGAGGTGAAATGTGAGAGGTGGAAGAGGGATGATGATGATGGTGGTAATAATGGTTATGGTTTTGATGAATCAAAGAAGACATGGTGGTTGAATAGGTTAATGGGTCGGAGGAAGAAGATGATATCAGAGTGATAGGCGGCTAGGGTTTCAAGGAAAGGATGATATGTATACAAATTACTATTTTGTCATTCTTATTTGTATGCAGACCACGTGGTCAGAGTTTGGTGGATGTGCATCGATGGTCGATAATTCGAAATGATTGAAATGACCACATGGTCAAAGTTTGGTGGATGTGTGTTGATGGTCGATAATTCAAAATGATTGCGTTTTGATAATACTATCCATAAAACAAGTGTTACGTTATGAAAAAGATGTTGATAAAATATGGTGAAACAAGTTCTGTTGGTCATATCCACAAAAGTTTATTTACGAAAATGTTAATATTTATTTATCCACGATTACATATTAACAAATAATAAATACGAGTGTATATTGTATGATTGGTTATGAACACATCGATCTCAATAGTATTTTACGTTTTCAGATTAAGAAGAATGCTTTAGATTATCATGGACCAGAATTGATGGTTATAGATTATGTACATATAAAACTTAGGATTTAGGGTTTAGGCTTTAAAGTCAAGGGCTAGGGTTTAATGTCTAGGGTTTAGGATTTAGTATCTAGGGTTTACATTTTAGGATTTTGGCTTTATTGTTTAGGATTTAGCGTTTAGTTTATATGATTTAGGGTTTTGCGTTGAAGAATCATGGTTGTCTACAATGATTTAGGGTTTATGGTTACATGTTTCTCGTTTGAGATTATATATTCCATTGTTGTCCATATGGATTGAATCATATGAATTTTCTATTTAAATTTGTTTATATTTAGGAGACTTATGTTTAATATTTATGGACAACAACAAGAAGGTTTAAAGTTAAGAGCTTAGGATTTAGGGTTTAGGGTACGTGATATGGTATATGTATATTGTTAAGGGTTTAGTCTTTATGGTTTAGGGTTTAGGGGTTTAGGGTTTAGGGTTTAAGGTTTAGGGTTTAGAGTTTAAGGTTTAAGTTATAAGAATTTCTCCATACAGTACATAAAGATTTTTTGCCTTTAGACATTTCCAAAAAAAAGGATTGTAGAGACTATCAAGACTGGACCAGTATACAAAATCTCTAGATTTGTCCAACCTAAAATATATGACCACGTTGATATGTATAGTTGAACAATATATGCCCCAATATATAAGTATTTTTTGGGTTCTCAAACCACTTGGGTTTGTTATGATGGATAACGTAAAGCTAACGCTAGTTGTTAAGGTTAATTGTTTAGGTTAAATTTTTAGGATATATGGTTGCTAATTATGTGTAAATGGTTTAGTGATAAGTATTAATAGTTTATTTATTTATTTGGGTTTAGGTTTTAGGGAAATACTGTTTAGGAATTATATTTTAGGGTTTAGGATCTAGGGTTAAGGTGTTGGTGTTTAGGGTATAATTATTATTGTATGGATTTTAGAGTTTAGCGTTAGAGTTTATAGTTTAGCAAATTAGTGGTTTAGGGTTTAGAGATTAGGATTTAGGGTTTAGGGTAATGTTATAGAGTTTTGGGGTTAGGGTTTAGGGTTTACCATTAGGGTTTAGTGCATAGTGTTTAGGGTATAGTACTGTTTATAAGAAGTTTAATTATTATAAATATTTTTAAATATATTAATACAAGACGGTATAATACGGTGAAATCTTAGATATAACAATTAAAATACAATTATAAAATTTGGATCGATGTTAAAACTTTTTTGAAGTTTCTAATATTACATTTGAACTTTATAAGAAAATGACAAAATGATGTTTAATTTCATGGGACGGGGTTATATGGTGTGACGGATTTAGGTTGATATTAATATTAGATGGTATACTATGGGTGAAATCATAGGATTAACAATCAAAATACAATTATACAATTGTTTAAAATAACAAAACTAACAATATTAATAAAACAAATATAAATTAAAATTTTAATTTTTTTAGTTATAAAAATCGTCTTAAGGTGTATCATAAATAAAAAACAATAGCATATATCTAAATTATTTTAAAAACAAAAATTTAATTTTGATAAATATATAAGTTTGTGGTATACCTTTTAATATAATTTATATATAAATAATATTAATTAAATAAAATCTTCAATTTTCTAATAAAATATCAATGTGCAGTATACCACGAGTCAGTCTCACTCTCTAGTCATACATAAAATAATGAAAAATGGTGCTATAGAAAAAGGATTGCGAATTGGAAGATTCTGTAGCTTTGAGATACAATTGTTTATATACAAAGAAAAAAAAAGAATTGTTTATATATAGGGGTGTCAAAATGGGTCAAAATTCATGGGTCAACCCAACTCAACTCAACCCATGAACCCTAATGAGTTAAAATTTTTGACTCAAATGAGTTGATGGGTCAAATGAGTTATTGGGTTAATTGGTTTGGTGAGTAAAATGAGTTGGGTTGGAATGGTTAATGGTTTCAATGGTTTACCCAATTAACCCATCAAATTTTGTAAAATTGAATTAAACCAACTAAAATCTCTAAACCAATATCAGTTTAAGTTTAACCAACATATCTAAACCAATTTATAAAATCAATATTTTTGCCAAATTTCTTAAATATACAAGCGATGAAATTGAAAAAAAGTAAACTCGTGATTTTCCCGCCAAAAACGTAAACCCGAAATTTTCCCGCCAAAAACGTAAACTCGTAATTTTCCTGCCGAAAACATAAACCCGTAATTTTTCCCGCCCAAAAACGTAAACCCTTAATTTTCCCGCCAAAAACGTAAACCCGTGATTTTTCCGCCAAAAAACTAAACTCGTGATTTTCCCGCCAAAAAAGTAAACTCGTGATTTTCCCGCCAAAAACGTAAACCCATAATTTTCCCGCCAAAAACGTAAACCCGTAATTTTCCCGCCAAAAATATAAACCCGTAATTTTCTCGCCAAAAACGTAAACCCTTAATTTTCCCGCCAAAAACGTAAACCCGTGATTTTCCCGCCAAAAACGTAAACCCGTGATTTTCCCGCCCAAAAACGTAAACGCGTGATTTACCCGCCAAAAACTTAAATCCGTAATTTTCCCGCCAAAATTGTAAACCCGTGATTTTCCCGCCTAAAACGTAAACCCTTAATTTTTCCGTCAAAACCTTAAACCCGTAATTTCCCGGCCTAAAACAAAAACCCGTGATTTTCTCGCCAAAAACCTAAACTCGTGATTTTCCCGCCAAAAACGTAAACCCGTAATTTTCCCACCAAAAACGTAAACCCGTAATTTCCCCGCCAAAAACGAAAATTCGTAAAAGTGAAATCCGTAAATATCCTAGTATGATGATAATAAATTAATAATTATTAATAATAATAATTATTTATTATTGTTTTATAATAATAATTAATTAAATTATTACTCAAATGGGTTAACCCATCAAATTAAATGAGTTATGGGTTGACCCAACTCATTATGTTAAATAGGTTGGGTCAACCCATAACTTATTTAATTCTAAACTCATTTAATTATGAGTTGAGTTGAGTTGGGTTAACCGTTTTGACACCCCTATTTATATACATCAAGAATTCTACAGCCTTCTAATTACAACATAATTGTAGTTCATATACTTTGACTTATTTGGGACCATGATTGATTATTTGAGACCATGGTTGATCTGTAATGTAATCGTGATTGATTCTTGACAGGAGCAACATTTGTTGATCAATTATACATTAAATTACACTTTGATAGAAATAATATGGCCGGAAGCGTCAAATGTTTTACGCAATTAAAAACGACCGTTAGGAAACAAACGAGACCAACGAGAATTCAAAGTTCAAAGTTGAATTAAATAGATGTGATTATAAAACATTACTCGTTTTAGTATATAAAGAAAATGGTGTGGCCGAGTAACTCGTTATGTTTTTTCTTTTAAAGAGTTCAAAAAATAAAAGAAGCTTTGGCTATTGGAATTTCTATTTAGCGTTACACTTACTTATACCACTGGTTACACTTACTCAATCTGGTTCGAGTTATATCACATATTGGTTTACTTCTGTTTCTATTGAAAATTTGCAATCACACATATATTTTATTCACGTATGGTAATTGCAACTTATAATTATTTTTATTGCATATACGTCCATAAAAGGATGGTGTCCAATAAGAGGTCGTTATAAAATGTAGAAACCTGAAAGTACCTCCATTGGTGGAGTCCTAACGTGGAAT
The DNA here is from genome assembly GCF_000001735.4 of Arabidopsis thaliana. Lineage (NCBI taxonomy): Eukaryota > Viridiplantae > Streptophyta > Magnoliopsida > Brassicales > Brassicaceae > Arabidopsis > Arabidopsis thaliana. The sequence goes on along the minus strand of NC_003074.8, from coordinate 16,352,509 downwards.
CTTTTAATTTTTTTAAGAATAAATTTTGATTATTTTGAAGTTTAGAGATTTTGTTGAGTCTTTACTATTTTTATTGTCCAATGGTGGAATCCTTAAGTGGGTTTCTTTAAAGAAAAAAAAGGTTAGTTTTAAAATGAAAAATCATAAGTATTTCGATTTGATAAAGCATAATAATTATTAAAAATTCTTAAATCATAAACATATATGACATAAAAACATATAAAAAGACAAATAAAAAATTGGAATAACGATTAAATTTAAATTTGACTCAAATAATATTTTTGCTATCTATTCAATTAAAAGAAACCAAAAGCAATTAGATTTATTTTCAAATTTATCTTCAGAAGATATTAAAAAAATGTGAAAGATTTTATGTTTTGTTTTGTCTTCTTCTCCAGCCAATGAAAAACTACCACATATAAGTTTCTTAGAAACCAAAGAATACCTAAGCTAAGGTGCATACCTTGCTTAATTTCACATTTTTGAATTATTTTTAAACTTTTTTCATAAGGATTTGTGCTTAGAAACTCTTAAGGATCACCAATGGAGGTGGTCTGAGAATGGGTCTGTTTGATTGATTCTATTAAGAAGGGATGATTAATTGGTGAGAACATATTGAAAAGGACAAAAAGGAGTTCTAGGAGATATAATCGCTCTTCAACCAACTTAAAATGAGACCATTCCGTTTATACTTTCTACATCATTTTTTCAACTGCAGGTGGAATCTTTAAAACGTATATTCGTAATACACCCAGACATAGCACTAGAGTTCAAAGCAAAGAACCAACATATGAGGACATCATGCATAAATCTGTTGTGATTCTCACTTTCTCTCTATCTTTTACTCTGTTTTGGTTTCATTGTCTTTAGAGAGAAAGAACAAAAACCATTTTACTTTAATCTTCTACATTGATAATTGCTTGAATACATTACACAACACAAAGACACAACACTATTGGATGGAGTTGGCAAAGACATTCTTAAACAGTTTGGATCTTTATAAAAAATGTTACCTGTGAAGGAAGAACCTGAAACACATTGACATCAAAGCTTTCACCATCATCATTTAGCCTTATCCTTTTCGAGGTTGAGTATTTTCAGAAACATCTAATTTGCCAATAACCTGAAGAACATCTACCTCTGCAATAATCTTGACTTCATTGTTCACAAGAAATCCACCTTCTTTGGCATTAAGTTCGGAAAGGAGTAGCATTTCTTCTAACCCATGACAAGAGAGTTTTTCCTCGAACAACAATTTTGACTTCATTGTTTACTCTCTACGTGGTAAAATGTTTCTTTTTAACAGATTCATCAAAGTTAAGCTTTTAATTAGCTAACATAAATACTGAAAATTGATAAATACACCTTGTAGCTTAACCTTTGCTGACAATAATCTGTTTGCATAGTCATCAAGAATGAGGCAACTAACAAAATCCTAGCAAGTTCTCTCAACAAAAAGGTTTGTTCTTTAAAATAAAATATAGGAGCTTCCAGTTTCAATAAAAGTCTCTCTAGCTTCCTATGTTAGGACCTAATTTTGAAACCTAGACTCAAACTCTTCCTCTAATTCTTGCATCCGAGTCTTACCAATCTGCTCTTCTATCTTCTTTTCCTTTACTTCTTCCAGTTTACGCTCCAACCAATCCACCTTAAAGTCTGAATCTTTCAGGTATGTTAGTGCTCTCTCTGCTTGGCCGAGGTCATCAATGGAAAAATCTTGCAGTGACTGGCACAGTGTATCGATTAGGCTGAGGAGTACATTCATACATGATGTCCTCACATATTGGTTCTTTGCTCGGAACTCCAGTGCCATGTCTGAGTGTCTTTCGAATATAAGTTTCGCAGATTCCACCTGAAGTTATAAAAAATGATGAATAAAGTATAAAACTCATATCTATAAAAGAGTTTGAATCTTTGAGAACTTGTTACTTGTGAAGGAAGAACTAGAAACCCATTGACATCGACTGATGAAGTTTCCTTGTGCAAATGACTAGACACCTCAGAAACATCTAAGTTGCCAATAACTTGAAGAACATCAACCTCCACAACAATTTTGACTTCATTTTTCACAAGAAATCCACCTTTTCTGACATTAAGTTTGGCAAGAGAAATCATTTCTTCATACCCATGAACAGGAATCTTTTCATCGAACCATCGTTCTGTTTCTGAAGACCACGAAAAGATAAAATTGATGTAACTCAAAACAAACACAAACACACGAACTTTCTTTTGTCCAAAAGCGTTATGGAACTGACCTCGATGTAAGGAGAGTTTATCGGAAATTTGATTTACAACAGTTAGGCAAAATCTTGCGTGTCTTCTCCATCCACAAGGCAAATTTTGAAAATCAGCAACAACGAGAAACAGAGAAAAAAAATTAGCAGTTTTTTCTCCCATAAGAATCCTGCAAGAACCAAATTAAATCAGATTGCAAATTAGATGAGAAGTTCTTAATCATCCAAGTGAACTCATTCCCCATTGGAGACGACTCGTCGCAACCAAAAAGGTCCAACACTATCAAAGCGTGAAGACAAGCAGCAATTTTGTGCTCATTCAAGTGAACTCGTTCCCCACTGGCACTGTTGTGTCTTAACCACGCTTGTGTCGTCGTTTGGTGTTCTTCATTATGGTTTTATGGGCTTCGGCCCAATTTTGTAAATGCCATTTAGAGAGATTTTTCCGAAACCACCCACAAATATTTGCTTGGTACAGACTATAGTACTTAGAAAATGTTCCAAACAGCTTAAAATAAAAACAAATTTTCAGGTTTGGTATAAAAATGAGTTTTTCTTTCAGCATTTGACAAAAGTCAGAATTACTAAGTATAGTCAATACTTGTAGTTTTTGAGCATGCATGTTTGTATATATGTTTTGACGATTTTTTGGTCTTTTCTTAACTTCAAAAATCATTAGTCTCCCCTAATGAGTGATGAAGTTTCAGATTTTCTTAGAGAAGTAAACTTTTGACAGTATTAAAATATTTTAAAAGACAATATACATATGAACCCATAATGTTTTTTATGTCCATTATGTTCCTCAGGTAGATTTATGATCCGATTCTTGGACTAGAGATCGTAAAACTTTATAGGCTCTGCCTCTAATGTTCTTGCACACGTATAATGGAAAATACATGCAACACTAGCGAGGGAATTTGTAGATTTTTTTTCTAAATTCAGCTTCCAAAAGCTACAAGGATTGTTTTTTTCCTTGAGGAACTGTAAACTCATAAAAAAAAAACTCGGTTTAAGACCAAAGTTAAGCTTTTGATTTGCTTAATAAGCGCTAAGATTATAATTTAACATTGCCTTACCTTTGGCGGTGATAATCTGGTTACATAGTCATGAATGAGACAACAAACAAAATCCTAGTCCTAGCGAGTCCTCTTAACAAAAAAATAAAAAACAAAAGACTCTCTAGCTTCCTATGTTAGGACTCTGATTTTAAAACCTAGATTCAAACGAACATAACACCTAGCAGATACAACGAGATGGTGATCTCCTTCTCCATTCATGCATGCTCTTGTATCTCTTACAAATTGTGTTATATGAGCGCCTTTAAAGTTTGTATTTTATGATTAATTGAGAAAAACATTATTTTGTTACGATGACTTTTAATCATACTTGTGAAAATGAGACATCTCTCTTGATTCTTCAGGTTGATTTTGGAACAGATGCAAAGCATTGCTTTTGCAAAGAAAGTGACTTGTTAGCTATCGTCCCGTGAGATCTACCATTGAAGTTGCATTCAATATCATCTACCAAAGAGTTCCAGGTTTTGTTTTTTCATGTAACAACATATGTTCTGTAATTTTAGTGACAACATATGTTTTGTTTTTTTCTTGTAATTTCAGTGACAACATGTTTTTTCTTGTAATTTCAGTTACATCATATATGGAAGAAGAGATGGTCAAGAAGATGAAGAATATGGAAGAATTGGGTCGTGAAATGGCTAAGTCAACTTTGATTAGAGTAGATGTTGTCGTTGTAATTGTGAGCTGAAACACATGAGAGACGAGATGTCGTGAATTAATGTATTGTTGTCGATTCCCAATTTAAATTGTGGCATGTAGTAAGTGAGATAATGTAATGTCGTTGATTCCTGTTTAAATCTTAACAAATGACAATGAGAACCAACATAAATCCGTTACAATGTCAAAGTAGAAACCAACATAAATCTGTAACAATGTCAAAATAGGAACAAAAGAAACCAAAACTAGCAAATAGTAATCTGTAACACTCAAAACAATAAAAACATGTAACAATCTTAAAAACTTGCAACACTTCTAAAAACCATCTGAAAATCCTTGCGTGAGTGTTTATGAGTTTAATTTAAATTCTGAAAATGATATGTAATATTTCTTTGACTTAAAGATTTCAAATTTGAACTTGTATACTTCCTCTATTCCTAGTTATTTGATGTTTTGGATTTCGCATAGGAATTAAGAAAAAAATGACTTATTATTTTAATAATTATTTATTAGTTTAATACTAATATTAGTTTTACTTCTCTCCTTTCACTATTCGTCACAAACTAAAATAATAATGATAGTTTTCTAAACATCAATCTTGATAGAACAAGTAAAAAATTCAAAACATCAAATAATTAGGAACAAAGAGAGTACATATCGATTATAGTATGAGTGTAAAATTGTAGAATATTCAATAGATTTGAAGTTGTGAGATTGACAAAATCTTGATTAATTTGTGAGATTAACATATATGAATATTGATATATTGATATTAATCAAAAGAACTCTAAATACTTTATACAATCAATATTCAAATTATTTACTATTTCTTCCATCATTGAATTTAATTACTAATTATTTACTATATAGACTTGTGAAATTTAATAAAGACGTTCAAAGTTATTTCGATGCACATAATCAGATATTGAAGAAAATAAACCATAATTCGGTTGCTAAGTAAAGTAAATGTAAATTTTAAAGGTACAATATAACAACTTAAAACGATAATCTAACACATGTATATAATTACCAAATAAAAGTCAATAAATTATAGGTTGGCTTAAAAGTCCATAAAGTCAATAATTTACTATCCATTTTTTAGTTCAAGAGCTTATTTCCGTACAGAATGAAGTCTTAACAAGATGAAACAACGAGGAAGAAGGTCAATGGAAGAAGAATCTTAGAGAAGAGATATCAAAGATTTTTGAGTTTCTTCCTCAAAATATTCAAGGATCTTATCAGATTTACTAAGCGTCATTGTGGATCTTAATCACTAACTAATAATCATTTGAGTACGTCCTATACTCTTATGAAGAAAAAAAAGTTTCAATTTTCAAATTCTGAAAAACAAACAAACATAGATTTTAGCTTTTTATGCATCTTCAACATATGAATCAAGTATGCATTGGGAACATTAAAATCCAATATGATCACTCCATATAACATATTCTTAAGAATCTAAAATGACTTTAACCTCACCAGAATTAGCACTTGGTGATTTTTAACTCTTTTCACTTTTGTTTTTTAATGGCTCTTTTAAATATATGTTCGCAAAACAAAAAATTAGCTTCCAAAACTTATAAAGGCTATATAGATCTTACTAAAAAAAATCAAAATGCATTATGTTTTCAATCACTTTCTAATGAATATTTTTGTTCTACATATATCATGAATTATGACAAATAACATTCAATACCTACATACAACTTAACAAAGTTTCATTAAACAAAAGAAGTCCGCGGCTTGGCGCAGGTTTTGCCCTAGTAATATTAATAATGTCCTAAGATTTATCTTTTTTTATACTAATTAGAATTGATGGAGATATATTAAATAAGAAAATCCTAGTAATTAGAAATATTAATTAATTGATAAAAATATTGCTAATGACATTCTTTGTAAATAAGTTCCAACTTGAAGATTTATTTCATAATGCAAAAATCTATATATTGATATTTTACTTTCTATCTTAAACACTTTGTTTCCTTATTTGATCCTAAATATTTATCTCTTACGTGGTTGTACCTACTAGTTTATCCTCGTTATATTTCTTTTGTAAATGACTAATAAATAAATGGAGAGTAGAGTATACATTAACCTTAAGAGTTTATAGCTTGACTGTAATTAGGTTATACATAATCTTTCTACTTTGTAATTAAGAAGAGCACCAAATGACTAACTGTGACCACTTGGTGCTGTTTAATTAAGAGTTACTCTCTAGTTGGTAAAAGTTTAACGGATTCATCAAAGTTAAGCTTTTAATTAGCTTAATAAGCTAAGATAAATACTGAATACTGATAGATACACCTATTAGTTTAAGCTTTTGCCGGCAATAATCTGTTTACATAGTCAGGAACAAGGCAACTAACAAAATCCTAGCAAGTCTTCAACAAAACAATTAGTTCTTTAAAAAATATAGGAGCTTCCAGTTTCAACAAAAGTCTCTCTAGCTTCCTATGTTAGGACCCTAATTTTGAAACCTAGACTCAAACGAAAATAAAAACTAGCAGAACCTAAGTCATGAGACAACATCATCCAAGGTTAGAGGAGGAGCTCTGGCGGCGGCCAACACCTTTGTCTTCTCTTTCTCGAGCAGAGCTTCTGTGTCCGAGCACTTTTGCTTCAAGTCCTTGAGTTCTTCCTTCTCTTTCTCCAGTAGAGCTTCTATTTCAGATCAAATTCTTCTTGAAGACCTTCAGGTCTTCCTCTAATCCTTGCATCCGAGACTTACCAATGTGCTCTTGGATCTTCTTTTCCGTTACTTCCTCCAGTTTACGCTCCAACCAATCCACCTTAAAGCCCGAATTTTTCAGGTATGTTAGTGCTTGCTCTGTTTGGCCCAGGTCAGCAATAGAAAGGTTTTGCGGTGACATGCACATTGTCTCAATTAGGTTGAGGAGGACATTTATGCATGAAGTCCTCAATTGTTGGTTATTTGCTCGGAACGTTAATGTCATTTCAGGGTGGCTTTCGAATATACGTTTAACAGATTCCACCTGCAATTGTTAAAGAGCATGGAAAAAGTGTAAACTCATATCCATAAACTGAATGGTTGACTATTAAAGATTCTTTTGCTCTGTATTAAGATGTGTTCAAAACGCACAAAGAAAAACTCATCTCCTGTATTAAACCTTTTACGGTAAAAGTTTTACCTGTGAAGCAAGAACTAGAAACCCATTGACATCAATGGTTTGCAAATGAGTAGATGCTGCACCATCATCGTTTAGCCTTATCCTTTTCAGAGGTTGAGTCACCTCTTGAGAAACATCTAATCCGCCAACAACTTGAAGAACGTCTACCTCCACAACAATCTTGACTTTATTGTTCACAAGAAATCCACCTTTCTTGGCATTAAGTTTGGTAAGGGAAATCATTTCTCGATACCCAATGAGAATATTCATGCGATCTAACCTGGTTTAAGACCAAAAGTTAAGCTTTTGACTTGCTTAATAAGCTAAGATTATAGCTGATCACTGAAAAGTACACTTAGTAGCTTTACCTTTGCCAGCGATAATACAGTATTATTAATACTTTTACATAGTCACGAAAGAGACAACTAACAAAATCCTAGTCCTAGTGAGTCATCTTTACAAAAAGATTAGCTCTTTACAATTCCGACAGAATTCTCTCTAGCATCTAGCTTCCTAAGTTAGGACTTTAATTTCGAAAACTAGATACAAACGAACATAACACCTAACAGAACCTAAGTCATCAGAGAATATCGTCAAACGTTAGAGGAGTTCTGGCAGCAGCAGCCAACACCTTTCCCTTCTCTTTCTCCAGCAGAGCTTCTATGTCTGAGCACTTTTGCTTCAATCCCTTGAGTTCTTCCTTCTCTTTCTCCAGTAGAGCTTCTATGTCAGAGCACTTCTTCTTGAAGACCTTCAGGTCTTCCTCTAATCCTTGCATCCGAGACTTACCAATGTGCTCTTGGATCTTCTTTTCCTTTACTTCCTCCAGTTTACGCTCCAGCCAATCCACCTTAAATCCAGAATTTTGCAGGAATGTTAGTACTTGCTCTGTTTGGCCTAGGTCATCAATGGAAATATCTTGCAGTGACTGGCACAACGTCTTGATTAGGCTGAGGAGGACATTTATACATGATGCCCTCAACTGTTGGTTCTTTGCTCGGAACTCTAATGCCATGTATGGGTGTCTTTCGAATATACGCTTCACAGATTCCGCCTGCAGTTGTAAAAAAGGATGAATAAAGTATAAACTCATACGTCTAGTTGTATACATATCCACATACTGAATGGTAGATAATAAAGATACCATTTTTTTCCCTAATTGGTTTAGTGTTCTACTGATAAATTCAAAAAAGCACCACCTCTAATCCAAAATCAGCAACAACAAAGAATTAAATGATAAGTCTCATGAGTTTGAAGCCAATAGTTATGAGTATTTATCCAAATCAGTTCCTCTCTAACGAAACATATCTAAAAAGTTTGAATCTTTATTAACATGTTACCTGTGAAGGAAGAACTTGAAACCCATTGACATCTACTGATGAAGTTTCCTTGTGCAAATGACTAGACACCGCACCACCATCACCATATAGCCTCATCCTTTTCCGAGGTTTAATTACCTCTTGAGATTCCTTAGAAACATCTAATTTGCCAATAACTTCAAGAACATCTACCTCCGCAACAATCTTGACTTCATTGTTCACAAGAAATCCACCATGTTTGGCATTAAGTTTGGTAAGAAGAAGCACTTCTTCATACCCACACAGAGGAAGCTTTTTATCAAACCATCGTTTTCCTTCTGTAGACCATAAAAAGACAAAACTGATGTAACTCAAACACAAACAAAATACGAACTTTCCTTTGTCCAAAAGCCTTAATAGAACTCACCTCCTCGTCGGGAGAGGTTTTCGGAGAGTTGATTTACAACAGTTAGGCGAAATCTTATGCGCCTTCTACATCCACAAGGCAAAGTTTTTAAAGTAGGACCATCCAGATACAGAGACAAATAACTAGCATTCTGTTTTCCATTGGGATAGGCCAAAAGACACCTGCAAGCATTTAAAAAACCATTAAAACAATGGAGAATGTTCTTTCAACCTAAAATTGAACGAAAAGGCACCAAATATAACAGTTGTCTTCTTCTTACCATTTGCAGCCACCGATCACGAATATATCAGATTTAATGTACTCAGATTGCAAAGATGAGAAATTCTTAATCACCCAAGTGAATTTCTCATACCCCATTGAAGTAAGACAACCTAACTATCAAAGCTTGAAGACGATCAACGAAACCCTATAACCTCACTGTCACTGGCACTGTTATGTCGAACCTTGACTTTTGCGTCGCTCGTCTACTTCACTTATTGGTTATAGGCTTCGGCCCGATTTTACCATTTTGGCCTAATTTAACATAACTTTTGTGGTTGATTTGGAAATAGTTAAAAAAAATATGGTTGACAAAATGAAAAAAAACTACATCATAAAATTTAAGTGTTATTATCTGTAGAATTTCGTCAGCAAACAATCTATAGAGATCACAAAATCACTATAGTATTTTTTTTTCTACAATATTAACTAACTTCCGCTACTTTAAAAAGAAAAAAAAAAAAAGTTTTCTCTTTCTTCTAAAGTATCTTTTAGAGAGAGGAAAGCTACAATCTTCTTTTGTTTTCATAAATCAAAATCGGATCTTGTATCATTGTTATCTTCCGATTTTGTATTGGTTTGTTTCTTTTTCTTTGTTTACCGGCTAAGTCCGGTTTGTTCTTCCGACTTGTTTAAGATAATTTTTCGACTTTGTTCGGATCTTTTGTAGCCTTTTGCAGCTTTGAAACCCAGTTTTTTTGAAGCTGTAAAATTCCAGGAGTTTAGATGGATTCTTGCATTGTTGGATGGTTGATTAGTCTACCAAGAGAAGGTAAATCCCCGCTTGTCCTAATAGATCGTTAAAAGCGTCGGTTCTACTTTTGGTTGATTCAATCAAGTGGTTGCGGTTGATGGAAACGAAATATGAAGATTTGGAGTTCTCATCGTGTTTTGATGATTCTCTCAAGAATATTTTGGATCTGGTCAACTGAGGTCAAATTTCCGGTGAGCGAGTTTAAATCCAACCATTTCTTCCGGTGATCAATCGCAAAAGGCAATAGGTACAATAGAAGGCTATAGGAGTGAAAGCTTCATGAAGAACCTAAACAAATTATACGTCGGCCGATTACGAAAGTTTCCGACAAAGAACTCTGGTTAGTGATGAGTCGGTGAACGGCGAAGTTGACGAAGCTTCATAACCCACGTTGCATAACACATGTTTCAAAATTGTTTTCCTTATCTTGTACTGTTTTGCAATTAGTGGACCTTATTAGGCCTTTCTTTGTATTGACTATATGCTCGTTTGGACTTTATAAAATATATATATGACAAAAAAAAAAAAAAAATATTACCCGGTGTTATACGGATTAGTACCTAGTAACGCTATAAACATGCAGCTTCCAGAAACGTTCTACAGTGTCCAAACAAAATGTTACCGGTTCAAATTTTTGGATCAAGAATGATATTGAAACAACCCAACCCTTTTTTTAAAAAAAAAAAATATAATTAAATATTCTCATAAATATTTAATTAAATCAACCAATAACATAATAATTAAACCGTAAATCAAAAATACTATTTTATAAATAAATAAATAATTCGACCAACAAAACCAAGAATAACTGACAATCCTAACCGGATTCCAATAACCAAAAATACCAAAAATAAAACAAACGAGTTCCTAGATCATCCTCTCTTCCTAGCCATGATTCCACGATCACACTTTATCTTTACCTGCATCAACAACACAACGAGATGCGTAAATATTATCATAAATACTTAGTGAGGCGATCCTCCCATCTACGAGCTATACACACAAGCAAATAAAAGGGTATAATCACGAATACAATACAAACAAATCAGTCATTGAACAATTCACCCAAAACACATTCACCACACCTACATATCATCACACAAAATAAATCACACAACCCAATCGCTCAGATAAGCTCATGGTCACGCACTCACCTTAACAAATTGATTCTAAGAGCAATTAAACACAGGAGAGACTCTCCTTGCGTCTGAAACAGTCCATAAACGTCCTACAACAAGTCCACAACCAAAAGCAACCTTGAAGCAAACTGGACAGGAAAAACCAGAAACAAGCAGTCTCAAAGACGAAACCCTAAAATACAAGCTAACCGTTAACTATTCAATCGCTCCAGTGATATCCTAGCTGCAGACGTCACAAAGCTGCCCACAAAATCTCGTGCCGATCGGAAAACAGACGAGACCACGATCTCAGTTTCAATCTCCGCTGGTCCTAATTCGCGTCTGAGAAAACGTGTCTCACAAAACTGCGAATAACTCAACCAATTTTAATCCAAATCCAATTCTGTAAATTGGAGAATAACGATAAAGGACTTGAGAATAACTATACCAAATTTCGTTACCTTTTACCACGATTTGATATGACGAAACTGATTTCTCCCAAACCCTAATGATTCTGCTCCTTCTCCTTTTCTCTCTTTTTCTCCTTTATAAACGAAAAGTGGCTAACTAAAGCCTAATTTCGAGGTTCCTTCTTTTATAGGCACACTCTAGGGTTTGTTATTAACCCAACCAATTAAACCGGATGATTTAAAAACAAATCCTAATCGATTTTCCGGTTCACGGGCGTTACAATTCTCTCCCACTAACATAGATTCGTCCTCGAATCTAGCTTCACCCTTCCACTCCGAGGAACTCCGTGCAACCATCACTACAGTCCGCACTCCCTCCAACCAGACCCCCTCTAGGTCTCTCTATCCAGTCGATATACTCACGATTTACTAGTCATTGTTGCTCACAACTCACTCTCCACTCTCAGACCGCAATCTTCGAGCATAAACCGTCACTCTCAGGCTTCGGCCTACGATATCTCGGGTATCACACATATTATCTTCCCCACTCAAAGTCAAACCCAGAGTTGTGTCGACTCACTCTCAGCCACAAAGTCATCGAGTTACGACACTTGGAGAAAATAATACCACAAAACTCGCTCTCGGGTCGTCACCCTAAAGCGTGCTCTCGGATCGTCACCCGAAGCCACCATACCCCTCGAGTTACCGGTACCTCAGGAGCATACCCCGCTCCTCACGAGTCGTTGGGACCCTCATGTCCCTCGAGCAACAATACTAAACGCTTCCGAGCATATATCCAGACTCTCTCATGGATTCGCGTAAGACACCTCTATGCCTCATCATCGATCATATCCCCTCGAGAACATCCTTATGACCAACTCCCGGCCATCTCGTAAACACACCTTTCTCTTAGGTTGTTTACTCAAACTTTCCAAAAATAAACAAGTCCTTTCTGGGAAACTTTCCATTTTTGGAAACCGCACAACACATACTTAAATAAGACAACTCAAGTCAAATCCAAGAAAAAAATACTCATCTTATTAATCATCAACTGTCATGATCGTTACAACTCCAAACGTAAATACAAATGAAAGAGAAATAAGAACAACAACTTAAAAGCTCAAAAACTCAACAACACTGAAACTGGAAACCAAGGAAAGGCCAACTCATGCAGCAACCTGCTTCTCGAACCACTTCTTGAACCTTGCCTTCATCCTCGTCTCTGACTCCCAAGTCTCCTCTGTCACACCATCGCAGTCCCACAGCACTTTGATCAAAGGAATCTTCTTCCGCCGAAGTTCCTTGATCCTCCTCTCGAGAACCCTCACTGGTCTCGCCTCCAAAGTCATGTTGGGCTGAAGATCCTCTGGAATCTTAGCCAACACCTCATCATCCTTGTGAAGACACTTCCTCAGCATCGACACATGAAAGACCTTGTGAAACGCACGCATAACATCAGACAACTCTAACCTGTATGCCACTGGTCCCACCCTCTCAACAATCCTGAACGGACCCATGTACCTCGGACTCAACTTAGTCTCTGAGATAGACCTGTTCGGACCACGCAACATAGCCATCTTAAGATACACTATGTCCCCAACCTCAAACTCAAGCTCTCTCCTCCTCTTGTCAGCATAACTCCGCTGTCGATCCTGAGCTTCCTTCATGTTCAGCTTAAGAACCTGGATCCTCTCCGTGGTCTCCTGAACATAATCTGCACCATATATGCTCCTCTCCCCCACTTGGGTCCAGCATAACGGTGTCCTGCATGGCCTCCCGTACAACGCCTCAAAAGGAGTCATCCCAATACTCGCCTGATAGCTATTGTTATAAGCAAACTCTACCAGACTCAAGTGATCCGCCCAATGACCTCCCCAATCCAAGACACACATCCGCAACATATCCTCAAGCTTCTGAATAGTCCTCTCAGATTGCCCATCTGTCTGTGATGATAAGCCGTGCTCATCTGCACCTTAGTACCCATCTCTGCCTAAAAGGCTCTCCAAAATGCAAAAGTAAACTTGGAATCCCTGTCTGACACAATACTCACAGGTATTCCATGCAACTTCACGATCTCGCTCACATATTTCTTAGCCAACACCGCCGCTCCATCGGGTTTTCTGATGGCCAGAAAATGTGCTGACTTAGTCAGACGGTCCACGATCACCCAAATAGCACCTTTGGTTCGCGACACAGGCAACCCAACCACAAAATCCATCGTGATAAAATCCCACTTCCACTCAGGAATAGCTAAACTCTGAAACAGGCCACCTGCCACCTGATGCTCAGCCTTAACTAACTGGCAAACATCGCACTCTACAACCCAATTAGCTACATCCCTCTTCATCCCGACCCACTGATAGTACCGCTTGAGGTCTCGGTACATCTTAGTCGCTCCTGAATGAATGGAAAACATGCTCGCATGAGCCTCACTCAAGATCTCCCGTCGCAACTCCTCATCCTTAGGCACACAAACTCGCCCATGCACAAGGATAGTCCCATTAGCTGCAAACTGATACTCAGAGCCCTCTGCCTTAGAAGCCGCAATCAACCCCTCATCTTTCTCCTAAGCCAACCGAACTCTAGTCAGAAGATCTGCTCGATCCACAGCTTCCAATCCTAATGGCTCTCGTGCCACAGCACACAACCGCAAAACACCAATCTCACTCACCAAGGCCTCAACACTCTGCCCTGGAGCCGCGCCCACGCGCTTACGGCTCAACCGTCTGCAACCACATTAGCCTTACCAGGATGGTAAGCTATCTCCAGATCATAATCAGCCACCAACTCCATCCATCGCCTCTCCCTCAGGTTCAGCTCTGGCTGAGTGAAGATATACTTCAAACTCTTATGATCTGTGAACACCTGCACTTTCCCGCCATAAAGATAAGACCTCCAAATCTTCAAGGCAAAGATTACCGCAGCCATCTCCAAATCGTGAGTAGGATAGTTGCCCTCATGCTTCCTCAACTACCGTGATGCATAAGCAATAACCTTCCCACGCTGCATCAGAACACAACCCAAACCAACTCCCGAGGCATCAGTATACACCATGTAAGGCTTTCCATGCTCTGACAATGCTAACACTGGTGTACTCGTCAACATCTCCTTCAGGCTCACGAAACCCTCCTCGCACTCCGGTGACCACACAAAAGGAACATCCTTCCCTGTCAGCTTAGTCATCTGCTGTGCTATACTCGCAAACCCCTTGATGAACCTCCTGTAATACCCTGCCAACCCAAGAAAACTCCTTATCTCAGTGGCATTCGTCGTTCTAGGCCAATCTCTGATAGCCTCAATCTTCTCTGGTACCACTGAAACTCCCTCTGCAGAAACAATGTGACCCAGAAAACCCATCTCTCTCTGCCAGAAACTGCACTTACTCAACTTAGCGAACAACTTCTCCTCCCGCAGCTTCTCCATCACTCTCCTCAGATGTACCTCATGCTCCTCAGGACTCTTAGAATACACCAGAATGTCATCAATAAAGATGATCACAAACTCATCCAAAAACTCCTGGAACACGCTGTTCATCAACCTCATGAACGCTGCAGGTGCATTAGTCAACCCGAAAGGCATCACCACGAACTCAAAATGTCCATATGTCGTCCTAAAAGCAGTCTTGCGAACATCTGCCTCCGCTATCTTGATCTGGTGATAACCCGACGTCAAATCGATTTTGGAGAAACAAGTAGCACCCGTCAACTGATCCAACAACTCATCGATCCTTGGCAAAGGGTACTTGTTCTTCACAGTGACCCGGTTCAACCTCCGGTAGTCAATACATAATCGGAAACTCCCGTCTTTCTTCTTCACAAATAACACCGGCGCTTCCCAAGGTGAAGTACTAGGACGAATGAATCCCTTACTCAACAAATCCTCTAGCTGCTTCTTTAGCTCTGCCATCTCTGCTGGAGCCATCCTATAGGGTGCCTTAGACAACGGCGCTGTCCCTGGTTCCAACTCAATCGTGAAAAAATCAGACCGTGATGGTGGTAATCCCTGCAACGATTGAAATACATCATCGAACTCCTGAACAACCCGAATGTCGCTCACTGCTACCTGCCCCAAAGACTCCGGCATAGATATCGTCACCAGGTAAGCCTCGCAGCCCTTCTCGATCATTTTCTCTGCCTGCACTGCTGAGATGACGAGACTCCCTGAGGTAGGTCTCACTCCCTGATAAACCAACCTTCCCTCTGGCCGCTCAAAAGAAACTCTCTCACGGTGGCAGTAAAGATGTACTCTGTAATGATCCAACCAATCCATTTTCAGAATAACATCATACAACTCTATAGGGCTGATAATCAAATCTGCTGGCATTGACTCCCCTGCAATCTGAATATCCACACCCCTCGCTCTTCCCAGAACCGCTAGAAACTGCCCTCCAGCAACCTTGACGGCTCCAAGCTGGTCACCAGGATTCCCACGAATGTTGCCGCGCGAGACACTCTCCGGGGTAATGAAGCAATGCTATGCTCCAGAGTCAAACAACACATGAGCCTCTACACCGCCCACTAATAAGGTCCCTACACAAACCTCATGTGCTAAGAACCCTAACATTCATCACAAAACAATGATATCCAAAACAACAGAAATAATTCACAAAGTCTGAGTCTCAGAAATCATACCTGTAATCGCTCTATTGCTGGTACCGCCTATCTCACGCGTAGTGTAACCCTGCGGTGCCGCTGCAATATGTGCTAACTGCTGCACTCCCTACTGCACCTGCGCTCCGTGTTGCACCGCCGGCTGTACCACTGCCACTGCCACTGCCATCTGCTGCAGCTTAGGACAATTCGGCCTGAGATGTTCCCTCTCCCTGCAGTGGTAGCACTCCCTCGTCTCATCTCGCTGCGTGTAATCTGCCACCTTGTGGTCAAGGCTCCCACAAGAAAAACATCCTGCACGACCACCCTATTCAGCTCTGGAAGGATGATCCCACTTCCTCTTCTGCCCCTGCGCAGGCTTGCCGCCCTTGCTAGGTGCCACCTGCTGCTGAGTCTTCTTCGGTTGTACCGCTAGACTCACTCCCACCACCTGCCTCTGAAGGTCCTCCTCTACCTCAGCAGCCGTCTCCACCAGTGCCGCCTTCGTGGCGTACTGCGACACTCTACACCGCACCTCAAATTCGGTCGAACTCCCCTCAAGAACCTCCTCATCTGGATCTGGTCATCCTCCATGCCCCGACCCACATAAACCAAGAGTCGGTTAAACTTCCGGTCATACTTCCGAACCGACCGCTCACCTTGTGTCAGCTCAAGAAAACGCGCCTCCATACGGTCGAGCGCCTCCTGCGGAAAGTACTTGACATTAAACTCAGCCATGAAATCTGCCCAAGACATATCCGCCTGCCTCCTCCTGGCAGTCACACTCCGCCACCACAAATGTGCATCCCCCTCTAGAAAATGCACTGCTAGATCCACCCGATACTCCGCCGGGCATCTGCTCGAACCGAAGTTCCGCTCAACCCGCGACCTTCAACTGTCGGCCTCCTCAGGACTAGTACCACCAGAAAAATATCCGGTGTCAATCCTCTGCAACTGCTCCATCATCCTCAAATAAGATGGAACCTCCTCAGCAACCGCAGCCCTCTACTGCACCTCCGCCACTCGTGGCGCAACTGGAGCCTACACTGGTACCACACCTGGTAACCGCTCCAACAACTGCCTCAGCAGGCCTGCCAAACCAACCTCTGGAACCTGGGCTCCTCCGGCTGTGGCACCCATCACTCCTCGGCCCTCAGCACCAAAGGCATGCACACCGGTACCGACACCAGCTCCACCAGCCCACACTCCGGCTGCACCAGCTATATCGGCACCAAGATCGTTCCTAACCCCGGACTCCACAAACTCAAGCTGCGAACCCACACTCTGCTCAACTGTGGCCATCACTCTCGCCGGTACCCTTGAGGACTCGTCCCCTATCGCGACCACGACCACGACCACGACCACGAACTCCAGCTCTTATAACCATCTGCGCTACTCAAGAACAAATGGCTAAGAAACTAAAACAAACGAATATATCACAAACAACTTACCGTGAAATCTCATTTAAGGCTCGGAGAAGATGATGCTAGGACTCCAACAACACAAAATTGACTAAACACTCCATAGTCAATCCTCACTATGCTAACACCGTAGCTCATCCCACATCAATCATCATGAAAAAAATTCATCAATTAATTATTCTACACATCCCAGAACCGTGATCGCTCTGATACCAAATTGTAACAACCCGACCTTTTTTTTAAAAAAAAAATATATATATATAATTAAATATTCCCATAAATATCTAATTAAACCAACCAATAACATAATAGTTAAACCGCAAGTCAAAAATACTATTTTATGAATAAATAAATAATTCGACCAACAAAACCAAGAATAACTGACAATCCTAACCGGGTTCCAATAACCAAAAACACCAAAAATTAAACAAACGAGTTCCTAGATCATCCTCTCTTCCTTGCCATGATTTCACGATCATACTTTATCTTTACCTGCATCAACAACACAATGAGATGCGTAAGTATTATCATAAATACTTAGTGAGGCGATCCTCCCATCTACGAGCTATACACACAAGCAAATAAAAGGGTATAATCACGAATACAATACAAACAAACCAGTCATTGAACAATTCACCCAAAACACATTCACCACACCTACATATCATCACCCAAAACAAATCACACAACTCAATCGCTCAGATAAGCTCATGGTCACGCACTCACCTTAACAAATTGATTCTAATAGCAATTAAACACATGAGAGACTCTCCTTGCGTCTGAAACAGTCCAGAAACGTCCTACAACAAGTCCACAACCAAAAGCAACCTTGAAGCAAACTGGACAGGAAAAACCAAAAACAAGCAGTCTCAAAGACGAAACCCTAAAATACAAGTTAACCGTTAACTATTCAATCTCTCCGGTGAAATCCTAGCTACAGACGTCAAAAGCTGCCCACAAAATCTCGTGCCGATCGGAAAACAGACTAGACCACGATCTCAGTTTCAATCTCCGCTGGTCCTAATTCGCGTCTGAGAAAACGTGTCTCACGAAACTGCGAATAACTCAACCAATTTTATTCCAAATCCAATTCTGTAAACTGGAGAATAACGATAAAGGACTTGAGAATAACTCTACCAAATTTCGTTACCTTTTACCACGATTTGATATGACGAAACTGATTTCTCCCAAACCCTAACGATTCTGCTCCTTCTCCTTTTCTCTCTTTTTCTCTTTTATAAACGAAAAGTGGCTAACTAAAGCCCTAATTTCGAGTTTCCTTCTTTTATAGGCACACTCTAAGGTTTCTAATTAACCCAACCAATTAAACCGGATGATTTAAAAACAAATCCTAACCGATTTTCCGGTTCACGGGCGTTACAGATATATGACGTGTAGATCAAGAAATGTGTCAAGATCCTCACTTATTTTTTTTCTGTTTTCTTGTTATAGTAGCAACAAATTAACGAACCCAACGTTGTTTTCATGTCTTCCTCAAGCATATACGATCCAAGTCTTGGACTAGAGATACTAAGAACATTATATCCTCTGCCTCTAATGTTCTTGCACATGTATAGAGATGATGTGGTGGGTAAAAAAGCCCAGCCCGACCTGAACCCAAAATAAACTCGTTCACCAAAAACTCAACTTTAGAAAACCCAGATGGGTTTTTGATTTAGTGGGTAAAAGCCAAAAAAAACCGATTATTCCGAGACTACCCGTGGGTACCCAACTTGGTTTATGTCATTTTCTTAGTGTTTATGTTTAACTGCTAATATACTATTATATGTATGTTGTATCTATATTTTGCTTATAAAGTAAGCTGGTATGTAAATATATCATGTAAATTTCGTTTTACTGCAAAATAATAATAATTTGTATTTCAAAGTAAACAAGAGAAACTTAAAAAGTAATCAAAAATCTGAAAATCAATTTAAAACTGAAATACAAAAGTAGTTGAAAAAAAATCTAAACAACATCTTCTCATACTCCAGAGGTACTTGCTATCGATGTAGTACCTTCAATTCCATCATTAAAGTTTTCTTCAATGTCACCTACAAGTAGAAGATATAAATCAACAAATAAAAAAAAATTAAGTATAAAAAAATGGGAAAAATGTCAAAAAAATCGCGAACTTTCAAATTTGGGACGAAAAAAGTATGAAGTTTCAAGAAGACAATTAAATCCTAAAGTTTAGTTTGACTTTTGATAAAATAATCAAAAATTGTTGACTTGACCATTTAGGGCATGTCATTAAGTTTCCGTCAACCAAACAATCACGGAGTTAACTTTCCGTTAGAATCTCTCTTATATCAAAACGACGTCGTTTTGAAAATTAGAAAATGAGAAAGAAAACAGCATTTCGATTCCATTTCAAGTGAATCGAAATGCTGACATTCTGGACTAATAGAGGATATTCAACCATTGAGCTGCATTAACATTTTAATATCTTACAGACATAGTATATATATATCTACACAAAACATAATAATATACAATTAATTAAATATCTGCAATTTATTAAAAATAACAAAACTAAATAAAATCAACAACCAAATATACACAAATATTAAATATATTTACCCTAAATAAATATTTGGAAATTTCAATTATTTAATTTGCTATGTTAGTTTCTTCTATATTTGAAAAATTATTGATTTCTAAATTATATAAAACAAACTGAAACTTGGATAAATTAATTTGTATTTATATTATAATATATATTAGATAAATATAAACATAATTACTCTAACTTGAAATTGATGTAATATTTATAGTTAGATGGAAAATAAATAAATAAAAATTATTTTAGTTACATTATAAGAAAAAGTGATAATTGTATTAATGGTATATATATTTAAATGAAAAGGATTGTATAAACTTAAACTCACATATTTAATATTATATATTCTAATGGTTTCTGTTAATTTTTTACATTATATATATATACATGCTCTGTTTACCATAATACAAGAATATTATTGTAGCTCAATGGTTGAGTGTCTCTTATAAGTCCAAAAGGTCAGCTGTTCGTTTCTCCTTGTTAGCAAATTTTCCTTCTTATTTTCTAATGTCCTAAACGACGGCGTTTTGATTTCACGGAGATTCTAACGAAAAGTTAACACCGTGATTGTTTTGTTGACGAAAACTTAACGACAAGCCCTAATTGGCCAAGTCAACAAAACTTGATCATTTTATCAAAAGTCAAACTAAACTTTAGGATTTAAATGTCTTTTTGAAAGTTCATGTTTTTTACGTCCCAAATTTGAAAATTCACGATTTTTTTGACATTTTTCTCATAAAAAAATAGACTATTCTTTTTTTACCTTCCAACTCTGCAAAACCACGCAACCAATTTCTAGTACATAACAAGGCTTGAACATTTCTGGGAAGAATGCGGTTTCTGAAAGGGTTTAAAACCCGACCTCCAATACTGAATGATGACTCAGCTGCCACTGTAGTGATTGGAATGCTAAGTATAGCAGAAGCTAGAGAAGCTAAATCACCATATCGTTGCCCATCGCCTTTCCAATAGCTCAGAACCTCCATGTCTGTAAAAGACCTCAAATCTAGCCTTGGATCATCCAAATAATTTTGCAAATTGGACTTTGTGTTGTCAGAACCAGGTTGTATGCTCCTCTCAAGCTCAAACACATCCTGTATGATATAGAGTATAGACACTAGTTAGACAATAAAGATGATATGATATAAACAACGAATGGAGAAATACTTACATAATTTGGATCATCCTCTAGTGGTGATTCTGTAAGAAGGTCATGTGGAGTTTGGGTTGTTGAGAATGTGGAAGAAGTCCAAACTTTTTCTATGTGCTCTTTGTAAAGATCCTTCAAATTGTCCACAACAACATTGACCTTTTCTTATGAACTACTCGAATCCACCTTATTATAAGCAGATTTAAGAATCTGCACCTTCAACCTTGGATCTAGAATAGCTCCTATAGCTAGAATGATATTGTACTGATCCCAATACTTATCAAACTTTACCTGCATCCTACTAGCCATCTCTTCCACTCTAAGATCACCACAAACTGCATAGTCTTTCAAAAGACGCTCAATTTTCCACACTTGCAGAAAATACACATTAGCAGTAGGATACTTGACACCTAAAAAGTAAGTAGTGATGGTACTAAACGGCTTAATGATGAGTAATGAGGAAATGGGTAGACAATGAGAGCATTATGTATATTTTGGATGCTAATCTTATGTTATGAGTTGGATTAAGCTAAATCTGGATAAAGATACATGCATTATTATATGTGTGCTATTGAGTAATCGAGAGTACATCAAACTCAGAGTTTTGCATGAACTGTTATAACTTCTTACTTATTAGCATGTTCCAGAATTTATCTTATTATCTTCTTTGTGTAAGTGACTTACTCTGTTTGATTGATGCTAAAGTATTTTTAACTGATTCGATCAGTATCCATTATCTCCCTAATCGATAAGAGCAGTGAAGGATGTTGGATACGAGACAAGCGACTATTATGCAGGAAGCTAATCTCCCTAAAGTCATTACGAGCTACAACATTAAAGTGGCTTAAAAACAGCTTTCAATTGATTGTTTTCGTTGATGAATTATAACCTCGTAAGAATAAATTCGGTTTAAGACCAAAGTTAAGCTCTGTTTCACTTAATAAGCTAAGATTATAACTGAAAATTGAAAACTACACTTGGTAGCTTAACCTTAGCCGGCACTAATCCGTTTACGAGACAACTAACAAAATCCTAGACTCTTAGTCCTAGCGAGTTCTCCTAACAAAAAGATTAGCTCTTTACAACATATATGAGCTTCCAATAGACAGAAGTCTCTCTAGCTGCCTACGTTAATTTTGACACCTAGCGGAGCCTAAGTCATCAAACAACATCATCCAACGTTAGAGGAGGAGCTCTGGCAGCGGCCAACGACTTTGCCTTCTCTTTCTCCAGCAAAGCTTCTATGTCTGAGCACTTTTGCTTCTCTTTCTCCAGTTGAGCTTCTATGTCAGAGCACTTCTGCTTGAAGATCTTCAGCTCTTCCTCTAGTTCTTGCATCCGAGACTTACCAATCTGCTCTTCCATCTTCTTTTCCTTCACTTCCTCCAATTTACGCTCTAACCAATCCACCTTAAAGTCCGAATCTTTCAGGTATCTTAGTGCTTTCTCTGCCTGGCCCAGGTCATCAATGGAAATGTCTTGCAGTGACTGGCACAGTGTATCGATTAGGCTGAGGAGGACATTCATACATGATGTCCTCACATGTTGGTTCTTTGCTCGGAACTCTAGTGCCATGTTTGGGTGTCTTTCAAAGATACGTTTCACCGATTCCACCTACAATTGTAAAAAAAGATGGATAAAGTATAAACTCATGTATAGTTTGTATACGTATCCACAAACTGAATGGTTAGATTATAAAGATGCCATTTATTCCCTACATTGTCTTAGTGTTCTACTGATAATTTCTAAACAGAAAAAGAGACCACCTCTAATCCAAAGTCAGCAACAACAAAGAAGGAACTGGTAAGACTTATAAGTTTGAAAAGCATCTGAAATCAGTTCCTCCTATCTAATGAAAAGCATCTAAAAAGTTTGAATCTTTATGAACTTGTTACCTGTGAAGGAAGAACCTGAAACCCATTGACATCAATGCTTTGTTTTACGGAAACACCATCATCGTTTAGCCTTA
This sequence comes from Arabidopsis thaliana, assembly GCF_000001735.4. Lineage (NCBI taxonomy): Eukaryota > Viridiplantae > Streptophyta > Magnoliopsida > Brassicales > Brassicaceae > Arabidopsis > Arabidopsis thaliana. The sequence goes on along the minus strand of NC_003074.8, from coordinate 16,329,457 downwards.
TCCTTTTCAGAGGTTGAGTTACTTCTTGAGATCCCTCTGAAACATCTAATTTGCCAATAACTTGAAGAACATCAACCTCCACAACAATCTTGACTTCATTGTTCACAAGAAATCCACCTTTCTTCGCATTAAGTTTGGTAAGGGAAATCATGTGTCGATTCCCAGAGAGAACAACGTTTTGGTCAAACCATGTTTCCGTTTCTATAGACAAAGAAAAGATAGAACTGATCTAACTCAAAACAAACACAAGCAGACAGAAATATAAATCACAAAAATAGGAACTTTGCTTTGTCCAAAAGCCTTATAGAAATCACCTCGTTGTTGGGAAAGTTCATCGGAAAGTTGATTTACAACAGTTAGGCGAAATCGTGTGTATCTTCTCCATCCACAAGGCAATGTTTTTGAAGTAGCAACCATCAGAAACAGAGACAAATAATTAGCATTCTGATATCCCTTAAGAAACCTGCAAGCAAAAAAACCATAGAAAAAATGGAAAGATGTTCTCATAAACCCTAAGTTGGACCAAAAAAACAAAATTAGAGATATAACAAACTTGTCTTCTTCTTACCATTTGCAGCCACCGATAACGAATTTATCAGAATTAATGTACTTAGATTGCAAAGATGAGAAATTCTTAATCACCCAAGTGAACTTCTCATACCCCATTGAACTTCACAACCAAACTATCAAAGCCTAAAGTTAAGGACGACCAAAGCAACGAAACCCTATAACCTGACTGTTCACTAGCACTGACACTGTTGTGTCGAACCGTTCTTGCAGCGCTCGTCTTCTTCACTTATATAGATTATGGGCTTCAGCCCAATCGCATTTTGGCCAAATTTAACATAAGTTTGTGGTTGGATTGAAAATAGTTAAAACAGAAGGGGTAAAAAGGTAAATAAACTTAAATCTCTTGAAACATCCATAGGCATAGCAAGTATCAGAGAGAGACCTACCCTAGTCCAAGAAGAAGAAAAGAGTTTCGTGTTCTTCAAAAAGCAATCGGAAGATGGTCGAGCACTTAGCGTCAATATACGGAACGGAGAAAGATCGCGTGAATTGTCCTTTCTACTTCAAAATCGGCGTTTGTCGTAACGGAGATCGATGCTCTCGTCTCTACACCAAACCAAGTATCAGCCCAACGCTTCTCCTTTCGAATACGTATCAGCAGGGCCGGCTCAAACAATTTCTGGACCCAGTACAATCACGAGAGAAGGACCCTAAAAAAAAATTTTAACTTAAGAAAATTACATTTCTTAGTTGTGATAAAAACGATTCCTAATTAATCTGATGAAAAGAGAACATCGACAACTAAAAAAAACAGAGGACAACAGAACATCCTTCAAAACATTCATTGCATAATCGTTCAAGTAAATAAAGCCTTTCTTTGTACATGATCTGCAGCAAAATCATCAATCAACGTCCCGATATTATCACTCCTGGTGTTGATGTATGCAAAAAGATTTCGAGGTTTGTAACTTTTTCTTCCTCAGGAGATTGAATTTTGGGAATGATTTATGTACGAAGCTACTTGTTTGCAAGTATCTTCCTCGTACTGTTGACAAGTAGCTTCGTACATAAATCATCCCAAAATTCAACAGTAAAAAGCATTAGCATGTCACATGTTTCTTCTTTTGTCATGTGTGGTTCATATAGATTTCCTATGTTGTACTAAAACCACCTGACTCTCTTGACAGTGGATTGAGGAGGCAGTTATATGGAAGATACAAAAACAGGCATAGCCATTGCGGAAGTATAGGAGCCCTTACAGGCATTATAGTCACGAAGATCGCTCTCATGAAAGGCATAACCGCAGTAGAAGTATGGTCATGATGATGGGGAGAGCCGTAGCAGGAGCAGAAGATACGGGAGCAATAGTCCTCGCCGCAAGAGAGGACGGAGGAGTAAGAGGAGAAGCAGAAGTCCTGGTGGAAGGAGACAGAGAAGTCCTGTTAGGGATGGGAGCGAAGAACAGAAAAATGCAAATAACAGGCAAGTGACAATTGCACCGATGGGTACGTCTTGTCAATCCTTATATCTCACAGCCCATTTTCCGCTGTGCAGATTTGTGCAGGGTCAGAAACTCTGCTTAAAATTAATTAGTTTGCTTAGTTTACATTGATTGGTTAGTTTGCTCTGTTTTGCATTTGGGAAAACATTCTCATTTTTCCAAAACTGTATTCATCAAATCAACTATCTTAAAGCTGCAAGTTTTTGATACGCTCATTTCTGTAATTACAAAGAAAAGCAATTTTTTCCCTGTGTTTTCTTGAGTTGGTTTGTACTTCACTCAGTCATTGAATTTATCATTGTGTATTTATTATGCTAGTTAGGGTGTGATTTGATGTAGCAAGAGGAGAATTTTGTTTGTTACTCGTAGTCATAGTGTCATTGAATTTATTTTTGTGTGTTTATTATGCTTAGTTAGGGTGTGGAATCAATGTAGCAAGTATAGAACTTGGTTTGGTAAACCTCACACCCTAACTAAGCATTATAAACACACAAAGATATTGAAGTTCTACATACACTACATAGACCTCATACCCGAACAAAGCAAACACACCCAATGGTAACAAATTCAAAGAAGAAAAAAAAGACACATTACATATATAGTGTTTTTTTTGGTAAAGATGTTATTTGATTTTTGATAAATTCTTTATAAATAACTTTAATGTTATTTTTTATTTTGGACATAATTTTGTTATATTTAAGGAGGTGTTATTGGTTATATAAGACTATAAGTTGAAGTCACCTCCATTAGAGCTTAAACATCTTCCGTCTATTATATATTTTTATTTCATTTTGTATTCGTTTTGTTGACGTTCTTTTTCCACTCTTTAGATTTAAATGTTGAATGCATTTTATGTACAACGAAAATAGGAGAAAACATAAACTCTTAATATAACATTAAGCATGAATCACTACGTGCAAATTTGTTAGTATCATTTTCAATCCTATAATTTTTTTGATATAGAATTTTCAATCATTATCAATAAAAGGTTTCTATGAGCCGAATACAAAGTAGCGTTGTGAATTATGTTTGTCGGTTTTCCCTCCTTTAGTCCATCTTCTCACATGTTAACTCTTATTTTGTTTGTGTTTGTTTGCCGAATAAGTAAATAGAATGAAGAGATGAGAAAAAGAAAAAGAAAAGAGACGACACAAGATTTACAAGTTCCCAAAGCCAAAATGGCTAAGGTACGTCTTGGTGAGCTTACTGACCAGCTCACAAAGTATCTTATTAAGGGTTTCAATATCGAGTACAAGAAACCAGAAAGATGCTACACATAGAGATTCAATAAACCGAGTTAAGGAACAAGATACGTTCTCCTTTGCCTCTCTTGAATTCTAGATCTTTTCGCTTGCTAGTCACGCTCACTCTCTTTATTTTTGAGGGATCAGTTGCAGAGGAAAACATAGTCTTTTCTTCTTGAATTTATTCTTTAGTTCTTTGAGCTCTATAATGGCGTTGTATTCTGCAGTAGAAGATAAAGAAGCAACTCTTTCTCCTACTTGACGCTCTTTCTTTGATGTATACTCTCCTTCTTTGGCACAAATCAATATTGATTTGGTGAATTATTCACAGCATGCGGCAAGGAGGAGGAGAGAGATGTTGCGACATTATTGGAGTGTGTTTGATGGGGCGACATGCATGTTATCAAACACACTTATGTCTATCACTCCATCAAACACACTCCAGTATTTTATCTGACTCATACATTGGATATTTTATATTTAACAATATTTATATTTAGAAGATTTGATTAAGAATTAAAATTATGTTTCTCGTAGCTATAACTTTTGGTTGATTTTTTTAAACTGTTTTGAATAATCATATAATATAAAAAGTTATTTTTGTTTTGATAAAGTAACTTTTTTTAACTTAATATTGTGATTCAAATTTTTAAAATGGACATGTATTACCTGATTGAAAAAAAAATGTGTGTGTTCAAAGTTTCACATCGATAAGGTTGTGTACGGCTTTTTTTTTGTTGTTGTTTGCGTTGATTAGTAATTCTCGATTAGATTGTGTATGGATTTTATTGATCGAGTCGTAAGTTTTACGGTATTTATTTTTTGGGGCGACATGCATGGTATCAAACACACTTATGCCTATCGCTCCATCAACACACTCCAGTATTTTATCTGACTCATACATTGGATATTTTATATTTAAAAATATTTATATTTAGAAGATTTGATTAAGGTTTAAAATTATGTTTCTCCTAGCTATAACCTTTGTTTGATTTTTTAAAACTGTTTTGAATAATCATATAACACATAAAGTTATTTTTGTTTTGAAAAAGTAACTTTTTTTAACTTAATATTGTGATTCAAATTTTTAAAATGGACATGTATTACCTGATTGACAAAAAAATGTGTGTGTTCAAAGTTTCACATCGATAAGATTGTGTACGGCTTTTTTTTGTTGTTGTTATTTGCGTTGATTAGTAATTCTCAATTATATTGTGTACGGATTTTATCATCTAGGATTTAATCTAGGATTTAACCCATGGTGATGATATTTTATTTTTTATTCACAATTTATTTTATTATAATATATAATTTAAACTTTGTATTACAGTTTCAAATTTAGATGTGTCAAAAAAATTAATACTTATTTTGATACATTATAATGCTGATTTTTAGAAAACCTACAAAAAATTGTTATTATTGTTTGTTTTGTTTAGTGTTTAAAATTGTATAGTTGTAATATTATAGTTTTATTTATACTTTAAAATGTAATTTTCATGGAGGACTCGGTTGGAGTTTTTTTCATCATATTAGTTTTACTGCCAAATTTATTAGTGATATATATTTTTATGTGGACTTGTGTTGTGTCATGTGTGGACTTGCCGGAATATCCATTAGGAGATCTATGTTCTTAAATCTCGAAGTTATGTGAACTTGTCAATAAACTCACACGTCCATCATTAGTCATCAAAACAGTATGAAGTGACAAAAACATGTTTAATGGTGTTGATTACGAAACAAATCTGCATGGCGAACTACATCAGATTTAACTTTTAACTCCCAAAATAATGTATAATTTAAATCAACTTCAAAAATGTAATAAAGACACATTACAATGTCTTTATCAAAAAATAAAAAGACACATTACATATATAGTGTTTTTGTTTTGGTCAAGATGTTATTTAATTTTTGATAAATTCTTTATAAATAACTTTAATGTTATTTTTTATTTTGGACATAGTTTTGTTAGAATTAAGGGGGTGTATTGGTTGTATAAGACTATAAGTTGAAGTCAACTCCATTAGAGATAAAACAACTTCTGTCTATTTTACATTTTGTATTACATTTTGTATTTCATTTTTTTACAGTATATATATGTATTCGTTTTCTTGAGGTCTTTTTCTATTCTTTAGATTTAAATGTTGAATGTATTTTATGTACAACAAAAATAGGAGAAAACATAAACTCTATATATACTATTAAGCATGAATCATTACGTGCAAATTCGTTAGTATCATTTTCAATCATTTATTTTTTTGATAAAGAATTTCCAATCATTTTCAAGAAAAGGTTTTGTTTTTTTTTTTTTGTCAAACCAAGAAAAGGTTTCTATGAACGAAATAGAAAGTAGCGTTGTGATTCATGTTGATGAATCATGAGTTAATACAAATGATTCTACAGCTGATTTATACTGATAGGATCAGGATCACATGAAACGCAAAGTAGGAATGAAATTATTATAATGAATAAAATTTTCTTCAACAGTTTGTGATAACCCAAGTCAGCAACCCAAATTGTTTTGTGGGTTTAGGCCTATCCAATAGAACCAACCTCAGGTTTCAGTTCACTTAAAATATTAAATAAGTTACAAGACTAAGAAGCTAAATCTGATTGTTTATTAGTTCTGTAATCTAATTATCATTATACGTTTTCTCTGAAAATGTTAACTTTTTAATGACTAGTGAGATAAAAAGAGAAAACTCAATGTTACAACCCTGTCATCAAAATGATATATAGTTACGATTTCCTCTAATGGAACAACAAAATAATGGAATCTTAATGTTAACAAACCAAAAAAACAATCTATTCTTGTGTGCAATTAGTGCTCCACCTTGAATTCTATTAAAACACAGTCAAAAACACAATTTTAGTTTTCCCCAATAAAAACAAAAACAAAAGAAAAGTTGAAACGCGTTCTTGTTGACGTCGATTATAAACTAAAGGAAGTAATCAGGCAGGTTAAAGTAAGAAAATTAGGAACAATAATGCCATGTAATTTACCTTAAAAGGCTCGTTTTACTGTAACATATTAATGTCACGAATACATAATGTATAGCGTATACATAATATTTGTAAGAATCGATTACACGCTATTATATGGTCAAGGGTAGTATTGTCATTTTAGTAATGTTCAGCTATAGTAATTAAGTACTCTTAATCTTTCTTCGTTCTTCTTTCCACCAAAAAAAATCTTTCTTCGTTCTTCTTTTTCTCTTTTTGATCTCGTCTTCTTGATACGCCATTGACAGAGAAATTGAACAAACACATTTCTTCTTTCATCTCCTTCCATTCGTAAAGGTTAAAAAAAACATATTTCTGCTCTTAAATATAATGTTTCTTGTTTCTTGCACTCCACGCTTTTTGCTTCTCAATGTCTTCAATGTTTAGTGTTGATCGTTTCAATCTCTGTTTACAAAGGTTCAATCGATGAGATCCTTTTATCTTTCTTCGTCTTCGTCCATATTATGTAACCTTGAGATGTATGTGAGAGAAATCTTCTTTGCGTGTATGATGGCGTTTGATTGAGAGTGAATGTGGTCTTGATTTCAACATTCTTAAGTTTTCTTGTGCATGAGGTCTTGTTATTTTCTAAACATCAATGGAGGAACTTCCTATTAAAGTAAGTACTTAAGATTTGATCAATTTAGTTTCAGAAGTAGTGTTTATTGATAAAGTAAATAAAGATGTTCTTGTGATGATTATTTGTTTAGTAACGACGTCGTAAATCTATCTACGCAGGTTGAGATTCTATACGAATCCGATCAACTCTTTTCAGAACTAAAGAAGATTGGACAGTACATCCCACTTTCAACATTTCTCGAGATTCTAAAACTAAAACTTGACGGAAAATTTGAGATACTCAGAGTGAAGAACAAAGTAGTGAAACCTAAAGTAGAGGGTGAAACTATTGATGTTGTCTACACTCGCTTGAGAAAACACCAGGTATTTAATGATGTTAACTTGATTGAATCTCTTGATTTTTCAAACGATTTTGTTCTGTTTGTTAATTTTTGGTGTTTGAATGATTTATACTTCGTTATTATATGAGCAAAACAAGGTGCTTATGACGGTTATTTTCTACTTTTCACATATCGACCAATAAAGGTATTGCCTGATGAAACAAAGAAGGCGGACTGGGGACCTTTTAATGGTCCGATGAAAGATCAGGGAGAACACGGTAGAGTTTCAAATTCTAGGTTGTTTTACTTATGAACTGGTTCTTGTTTTTCCTAAAAATACTTTGATAAATGTAGATATATGTTGGGCGATCGTGACGGCTGAATTAGTCACTGCGATACGGTGGATCAAACAACATGAAAACGGGACTGAGTACTTGTATCAAGAGCTTGTAGATTTTGTGTTTCCCGAGAAAGGAAAGCTGCAAAAAAATAAGGCACATTTCTGTTATAAGCTCAGCATCGTAAAAGCTTTGAGGTATGTTGTTCGACAAGGTATTCAAAAAGCACTAGATCGGCCTTTCGATGGGTGCAAAGAGTTTCCACCGCCTCGGGTTTTATCGAATTCCCACCTAGGAGGGTATATTTGTGCCGCCAAGTTGATACAACATTGCTACTTATGAGATTTTGGAAGAATGTGAACATGAAATAAAATGAGAAAAAGAAAAATAATTAAAAAAAAAAATTTTTGGTATAATGAGAAGAAAAACATAGTAGAACAAATAGCAAATATTAATGAAAAAATGAAAAACATAGTAGAACAAATAGCAAATATTAATGAAAGGTCAATTTTTGTACATATCAAAATAATCACAAGTTGGTTCATTGTTCTTAATATACCTATAAATATTTGATAGAAAAAGTTATTATCCTTATAACATGTTAAGAATATATGATAGGATGACTTAAATAAGGTTTGACACCTCTAAATATTTGAAAATGTAATTCTGCAAGCAATTTTTAAAGTAATGAATGATGGGTTGTGCAAGCAATTTTTTCATTAGTATTATTATATAGTATAATATATTTGATCATGCAAATAATTGCTAAATTCCGTAATTAACTAAAAAAAAAATCTCTATTTAACAACCAAAGAATTAGAAATTGAAAATAAACTTCTTAAATTAACTCAACTTAATATTTAACTTTTTAATTAACTCAAAATAATCTACATTTTAGATGGGGCTCATTTATGATATTTTAATTTTTGATCTAACTGAATTATATGCAATCTTATTTTGTGGTTGTTAACATAAATCAACTCATTGTTCAAACAAAATTAATTTTCTTCAAAAATATATTACTTTCTGTTTTCATATCTTAAAACAAATTATCCGTAATTGAGTATTATATAAAGGCTCTTATATAAAAGGAAAATATATTCATTCTCATATTATAAATAGGGATTGACACACAAATAAACTAATATTTTTTCACTTACTACTATAATATATCATAACTTTATTCAAAAACATACAGTATAATATATAACTTTTATACTAAATAAAACCCGTGTTGTAACCATTGATTGAATATACATGTCTTCCTGTTTTGAATACCAAGCGTCGTGTATGCAGATTTAACAAAAACTAACAACTAGCAAGCACTTTACAAACCATGGTACACATATATCTGTTTTTGTTCTAATTATATATCCAGATGTAGAATCGAAATCGTTCTTAAAGAGAAGTGATAATAGCTGGGGTGAAAAAGAATGTATATATCAAAAGATATAAATAGCTAGGGTTTGGCAACATTAACAGATTAATTGCCGGAGTAGGCTTTGTGGAATATGGCATTATTAGATTTCAATCTCTATGAGTTTCACAACTATCTTCTTGATCTCCACAAGCAAAGAAGAATCAGATCCGTCGTGCACAAAAGCTTACTAAGTTGCGGAAGATATAAAAGACTAAGTCCAACCATCGTATGAGTTTCAAACTCTCAAGTACTTCAGTCACTTCCACATATGTTCTGCTCTTGAACCTGTAAAACACAACACATATAAAATGCATAAGATCGAGGAGCATATACCTCAAGCAAACACATACAAAACATCTTTAACTGAATTGTAGCAACTTCATAACACATAACCAACTACAAGCTTTATAAGAAAGTGGTAAACAAAGAGACTACGGGAGAGTCATTTACTTGGACACAGTAACCTTCATCTAGTGCTTCTTCTTCCTCAGATGACCGTTCATCGATTTCTTTACTTTTACTCGTTTAATCGAATAATGTGGCCAAACCTTATTTACGCCTTTTTAGTCATTGATGTACTTTGTTTTTTCAATTTTCACCAAAGCTAATCTCACTTCTCATTAGTTTATAGAATCATTAGTATAATCAATAAAGCCTTGCTGGATCGAGTTTGTGCGGTCCATAATTACATCCTTTGGTACAAGTTAATTTGAAAAATCAGTATTTTGCTTTTGCTTTCTAGTGACCAAACTCTATAATACACATGGACTAGTAAAATCTATCGTTGAAACGTAATTTTGAACAAACTCTGAATTCGAAACACAAAACCAAACTTAGTAGCAAACTCATAGCAGTAAAATTACAACGCCTGAAAACTAAAACTCAACAAACTCAACCCTTGAAAAAACCCTAAAACCCTGATTTAAATCTTCATCACCAAGTCATCTAATCTTGAGTTTACTCATCGCAGTAATTACAACACCAGAAAACTAAAAATCACCACCAAACGATTTCAACCCTAAAAGAAAAAGAAAACCCTAAAACCCAAATCTTCGTGATCTCCAAGCTATCTTCATCTCCAAGCAATCTAATCTTGAGATTCTTTTACGTTTCTTCGCTTGAGAAATTGGAAACCCAAAAGGAGACTCGGAGGAGAAACTAGTAGCCATAAAACTCCAAAGAAGAATCCAAACAAGTACATGAGCAAAAAAGCCAGAGCCAAGAAACCATAGATCATAGCCAACTCTTTACCAATTCTTTTGAAACCAATGGTCTTATAGCCAAACAAAGCAACGTCGAACAAACAAAATATGATGCAGTTATTAGGTCCACACAAATAAGCACCTGCCATCATTATACCTAAAATCCCCACCGTTCCACGGAAAGTTACTTTGGATAGCTCAAAGTTGTCGAAATCGATGAACTCAGGCTTCTCACCAAGAAACATCATCCACAGTGAAATCATCGTTGCAACGAGGATCATGTCGTATATGATCGCGAATTTGATGAAATCTGCGTCGGATGGATTCAATCTGTAACTAAATCCCACTTGCTTCATCGTTTTAACGGAGAAGAAAGATGCGTAATCTTGAAGAAAGTGAAGAAGAAGATGAAACAGAACAAACCAAATCAGAAAAACCTAAAACGCTGAGATTATTATATATAGTGGGGGAGTTAATAGATAAAGAGATCGTATCCGTTGATGAGTTTTAATCGACGGTTTATAAAAGTAATCTCCACGTCTGCAGATCGCTGACGTGTCAGTTAGTTTTTGGTGTTGCTGGGCTTTCCAGGCCCATTTGTTTTTTAAGATCAGTTGACTTGATTTGATCTGGTCCAATTGGTTCTCCCACCGGTTCAAACTACTATATACCAACAATAGAAGATGCAGAATGTTGACCCTTCTTCACAATTACTCTCTTCCTTTAGAATAACGAATTTGGTCATCAAGAAATGCTCCTACACAATACACTTAAGACAAGCTAAACAAACTGATAAGTTTGGAAGAAACCTTTATAGTGTAATAGTTTCTCTCGGTTTTATTGATTAGCCTAATACGCTTATTTATACAAAGTCATAACTTAATTAACAAGTTCTTTACATATGTGATAATAGAAAATCTACCTATTTAACAATAAGAATATATTTTACCTTTCAAGTCGATCTCCTAATCCTCTAGATCTCCTAATACAAACCGCCATATATAGAGGTCCATGTAAGTGCAAAAGCTCGTTGGTCTTTGAAATGAAATACATAATATAGTGTCAATAAATGTACACATACACCTTCATAAGATTAGCTGGTGTGAAAAACAAAGTACATCCATGACTAAAAGGCATAAATAAGGTTTAGGCCACATTAACGATAAAAACTAAAGCCTTTGTGGAAACATTAATCTATCAAATCTAGTAAATTCGGCGGCTTAAGGACAGCGGTTCAGGTGGAGCTTAATTTCCATGTATTAATCTCGAGAACTATATGTCCCGGTTTCCCATCAGTCGTTCTCCTCGAAACCGATTTATAATCACAACTCTTGGCGTTGAAGTTTATATGGAAGATGGCATTACTAGACTTCAGCTTCATACGCGGCTCTCTGTGAGTGTCACAAGTTTCCACAATTATCTTCTTGATCTCCACAGGTAAACAAGACTCAAATCCGTCCTGCAAAAAAAAGCTTACTAAAAGTTGAAAAAATTGCATAAGATATATAAGAAGACTAAACCCAAACATCCTGCAAGGTTCCCACTCTCAAGTACCTCATTATATCTCCAGTAGGAGAAAAGTGCGAATTCAGTATATAGACGTAACCAATCATTTGCACATACGTCCTGCTCCTGAACCTATCAAACACAACACATCTTTTTTATAGAAGAACGTTTCTTTCAAAGTTCAAACACATAGAAGAAACACGTTTTACCTCGTAGAACCTCAGCTTATCATCGTCAGCCCCTAGTTTGGACACAAAGTTGGGCATAACACCTCTGTAAAACTTATCTATTGCTTCCTCATCCACAAGACAGATCTCTCTTTCTACAATATTAAACACACACAAATTCAAACTTCACAGCTACAACTTTGAATGTTTAGATATCACTAGTAATAGAGTGTACCAGGTGTTTTGGGTTTGATTCTGCAAATTCCAGTAGAGACTCTTAAGTCCTCTCCGTTCCTAGAAAAAGATCTTGTGACCAAGTTCTGTAAAGTGTGAGCTGAATTATCAGCAAGATCATTCACCTCCACGGTTATATGGAAAGACATAGCTTCAGGATATTGAACATTGTATTTAGGTATGCGCATATACTGAAACTTCCTCTCCTACAAAGATTGAAACAAAAGACAGTAAGACAAGATTTCACACAGTTGTCACTCAGATATGAGAATACTCAAAGTACAAGTCACAACTTAAAACCTTGTCAATGTTGAAGCAATGAACTCCCAAACGGCCATAAAGAGCGACTTCGCTACGCGGGTTTTTATTAGCACCTAGAAAGACTGGTGAGATTCCACATGCTGGGATACAAACTTTACCATCAATATCGAAACCCTACACCCAATTTTTTTTATTTTATCAAAATTTTGATTAAAAAAACAAAAGCTTTCCAAGAAAGACAGAACCTAAATACCAAATCAAAGCAGAGACATGAGAAGAGTACCAGAGACTCGGTAACTTGGCGACAGTATTCTTGGTCAAGTTCTTCATCTTCCTCAGATGTCCATCCGTCGACTTCTTCTTCGGTTTTGGATAAATGTAAAGCATCGACATGTTGACCCAATCCACACAAAATCGAGTGGCAGGTTTCGTCAGATAATTTTCCACAATCCAACAGCTGCCGTAGAATATCAGCCATCTCCGAGATCCAAAGCTCCAAGATTTTTAGGGCTTGTTAACTGTTTTTTTTTATTATTATTATTTTGTACTAAGTTATTATTATGTTAATTTCTGCGAAGTATGAATTTTATAAGTATTTTGTTTAAAGCAAAAGCAAAGTTCTCGTTTCTTTTCCTGGATTTTGAATCATCACCAAATTTCCATTCACATGAACAGAACGTAAAATTTGACAAAGCAAAACATATCTCATTGATTACCTCTTTGTTTTTGTATGCAAAGCACAGTTTTCCCTCGTAGTGGCTTGAATTCCTCTTTCAAAATAACATAAAAATTTACCAACTTGTTAAAACAACATACTGAACTTAAATATGACAAACAATATTGAAGCGAAATGTTTCCATGGATTATGTGGTAATAATATTTCCTAAACCGAAAGATTTTTGATAATATGAGTGAATCACCTCAAGAAACCTTGGACATTGCAATTCAAGAGGAAGAGGCGTGGAGGCGAGCAAACCATCAAGAAAATCCCCAACCCGAGAGGAACCCTATAGTGCAAGTGACGCCAATTCCAGCGGATAGACCGGTATGCTTTATTGACGAGTCTTGGCATGCGACGGAGGCGAGGAGTGGACATGGTTGGCTTATTTCATATGGAGGTAGATTGGTGCATTTAGGACTAAAGGGATCACGTAGGAGTCTTTCCCCTTTGCATGCTAAACCAAAATGTTGTGTTGTGTTCGAGGGTGTTTTGAGTTTATCTATGTGACGTGTTTTTTTTTTTTGTATCGTGTTTCAGTTTCACGTGTTTATGTTTGAATTTTGTTGTCTTTCGGTGTGTTTTGAATTTAGGTGATTGCATGTATTTGTAATTCGTGAAGTTGTGTGTTTCTAGATAGTTTGAGGAACCAAAACAAGCCAAGCCACCTAGGCTCATCAAATGAGAATAGAGGAAACTTTAGGAAGAATACATGAGAATTGAGCATATACACATGAGAATAGAGGAAACTTTACTTTACCTGACTTCTCATATGCTGTTGCTGCAAAATCGTCTCTCATTTGTTCTTGGCAAGGACCTTTGTTCTTTTCAGAATAAGGATCCACTCTCTAGAATTCAAAGAATTTTGTTAGCAAACATTATGTGCAGAGCAAAACAGGATCCTTACACAACATACAAATAATATATAAAACACTACAAAATCAATGCCAAGAAAAAATATGGTAAGAATCTTACAGAGGCTGACTGATTTTTCATCTCTTGTTCTATAATCTTCACGAAACATGTTGTATAACGAAAATCCCGAATATAAAACATAACCCTTTAAGTTAGAAAATATCAAGAGAATGACAACTATTGTAAGAGGTGATAAAAAAATTTAATCACCTTAGCACTGAAGAATATATTTGTTGTCTCATATGCACGAGACTTTCTAACAAGAAGAATCCGATCCCTGTTTTCCTTAGTATTGTACCATGGGAATAAAGATCTAGTAGAGAAATGTGATATGCCTTATTAGTTCTTCCAAGTTGAAAACCACTCAAATACGTCAGACATTTCCAAAAAACATTGTATCAGTGTGTGTAAATTATATACCTGGCCTTTCTTCTTTTGAGGAGACTATATGGCTTTCTTAAATTTGGTTCTTTTCCGCTTAAGAATTGTATATCTTTCTACAAAACCATTATGTTAGCAGTATATACACAAGACCATAATTTGTTTACAAAAACTCTAGAAAAAGGGATGAAGATAGTTTATCTACCTGATCCTTCCTTTTTCCGAGACAATTGAATCACTTTCCTAAGTTTAGTTATTTTCAGCTTAAGAGTTCTCCATCTTGATACAAAACCATTCTAATAGCAATTACTAAGCATATAAGACTATAAATAAACCACATAAATAATGCTAATCAAGAAACTTACTGGAATTTATTAAGTCTGATCCAAGCTAGGATTCGACTGCTTTGCTCTTATTGTTTCTGTTAATCTAGACAAGGAAACAATGTCCACAAAACATGTTTATTACGTATGATAAATATTCTTTGTGAAATAAGTATTAATAAGAAAATTTGTATGACGAAAAAGTAAAAGAGAAGAAATAAAGAAACTTCACCTTGAAACTTGTGTTTTACTTTGGATTTTGAAGTATCACTGAGTATCCCTTCACATGAAATCACATGATTAAACAAATCTAAGTAAATATATTTATTTTTGTATGACACCGTTTGAGCTTGTGTGGCTTGGATTTCACTTTTAGAGTAGCATAACAAGTACTTAGATTCAATGTGACCAAACAATGATTAATAGTTGTAAAAAACTAAAAAAGAACGAGAAAGAAATTTCCCCTGAAATTGACTTAGCAACAGAATCACAAAATGTTTTACTGTAAGGAAATATATTGATTGTTTTTTTGTTCTCTCATGTGTCTAGTTTTTTGTTGTGCTGTATTTTATTTCTTGTGTTATGTTGAGTTTGAGCTTTGTTTCGTGTGAGTATGTCTATAGTTTTGTTGCGTGTGATGTGATTTTTTTTTGTAGAGTTTGATTTTTGTTGTCTTTGGGTGTGTTTTGAGTTTGAGATTTTTCCGTGTTTGTGAAAGTGTGTGTTTTCAGATATTGTGAGTAACCAAAACAAAGCCAAGATAGCTATGCATGACACAATTGACATGAGAATAAAGAGAGAGATACCTGACCTCCCACATGCTTTACCTTCGAAATTTTTTGTTCTTTGGACCTCAAAGATATCTCCATGAAGCAGGACACACAACCCCTCATTTTCTCTTGACTACTGAACCAAAATTTCACCTGAAAGTACATCATACAAATAGGACAATAAAATGAAACGACAAAATCATTGCCAAGAAAGAAAAAAAAAACATGGTAAGAGTCTTACAGATCCAAAATCTTACTGGTTGCTAATATTTTCTACTTTTAATCTTGACGGAAAATGTGTTAACAAAGAGTACAACTGAAAAACATAACTATCAAAGTTAGAAAAACAATCACACTTTAAGAACACATTAAGGAGACTGCATCATCTTAGAAACAACACATATAATTTAAAGAGTGTTCTAAAACTTACATCAATGTTCTCGTCTCCAAATTGAGATATGAATTGCCACTTGATTGCTGAATCATATGACCACAAGACTGATAAGAGTTCGTAACATAAACATGCAATTATTGAAACACGGAATATCGAGATAAACAATGTATGTGATGCCATATAATCTTCTTGTATGAATATAACAATTGACCATTTTTTCCAAATCAATCACCATAGAAACACATAAACACAGTGATAGACTAATAACCAAACCCATTAGTCCAGATTATACGAATAAGATGGCTTCTTTAAATTCGAAGACAGAGCCAAAACGATCAAATGCAAAACATTAGTTTGAATAACCCAAACAAGCCAAGGTATCTCATCAAATGCAAAGAACCTGTAGGGACAAATGTATGAGAAAATACACAAGAGAAGAGAGGAAAATAATTACTTTACCTGATCTCATAGGCTCTTGGCTAGAAATCGACCCTAGAAATGTTGTTATGTGCAGCTGATAGATATATGACCTCTCGTTTGCTCTTGGCAAGAAATTTGTTCTTTGTAGAATAAAGTTCCACTATCTAGTATTTGAAGCATTTTGTTAGCAAACAAGAGAATGTCAAGTTTTGTAAGAGGGGATAAAGAAAATTAGCCACCTTAGCACTGAGAAAATATCTGGTTGTCTCATGTGAGATAGACTCTCCAACAGTTAGAATTCGATCCCTGACTGCGTTTGTATGATATGTACTTGGAAATCGAGATCTCAAACAGAAATATGATATGTTTGATTAGTTCCTACAAGTTATAGATCACTTAAACACATCAAACATTTTCAGAAAAAAACATTATAAATGTTTACCTACCTGACCCTTGTACTTTCACAGAGACTGAATGGCTTTCTTAAGTTTGGTTCGTTTCCGATCAAGAATCTTCTATCTTGGTACAAAACCATTATATTAGCAGTATACTTAATACACAAGACCATATAAAACTACAAAAAGTTTGAAAAGAGACAAAGATAGTTTGTCTACCTGACCCTCCTTTTACCGAGGCGACTGAATCACTTTCCCAAGTTATTTTCACCTCAAGAGTCCTCCTCCATCTTGAGACAAAACCATTCTTATAGCAGTTACTAAATACATATGACTATTAAATAAAACTACAACAATGCTAATAAAGAAATTTGCAGGAAATCTTACTAACTAATCCAAGTGGGGATCCCACTGCTTGGCTCCTACTGTCCACATATGAAATATTGAACATGTTGATATAATTATATGCACAAGACTCACCAACAACAAGAATCTAATCCCTGATTTCGTTAGTACTATACCTTAGAATTAAGATCTCGTAGAGCAATATGATATGCTTAGTAGTTCATGCAAGTTACGAATCACTCAAACACGTCAGATATTTCGAGAAAACATTGTATCAGTGTGTGTAGTTTATCTAGCTGACCCTTCTTCTTTCGAGGAGACTGGATGGCTTTCTTAATTTGGTTCAAGAATCGTCTATCTTGGTAATAAACCATAATGTTAGTAGTATAATATATATACAAGATCATAGAAAAATTACAAAACCTCTGAAAAGGGATTAAGATAGTTTATATACCTGATCCTTCTTCTTTCCAAGGCAAGTGAATCACTTTGAACATGTTGGCAAGGAAACAATGTCCACAGCTGAGATATTGAACATGTTGACAAAAACAGTTGTTAGCTTGGTTGTGAAGTATGTATTAATAAGAAAATGTGTATGTAGCAAAAGTAGGTGAGAAAAAATCGAGAAACTTAACTTAAAAGTTAAAACTCTAGTGTTTTTCTTGGATATTGAATCATCATTGAGTATCCCTTCACAAGAAATCACAGTACGTCATATCTAACTAAATATTTTTATTAGCTCTTTACTTTTGTATGCAGGACACTGTTTTCGCTTGTACTGGCTTGAATTTCACTTTGAGAGCATCATAAAAAGTAATTAGATTCAATGTGACAAAATAATTGATAGTTGTAAAAGACAAAGAAATGAGAAGAGAACGATACTTCACTTGAAATATTGACTTGGCAACAAAATCTCAAACTTCTTACCAATACAGAAAGATATTGATCGTGAAGTTTTGTTTTTTTTTGTCCCTTTTTTGGTGTCTACTTTTGTGGTGTGCTGTATTTTGTTTCTTTTGTTATATTGTGTTTGAGTGTGTTTAGATTTTTGTTACGTGAGATGTGCTTGATTGAGTTTTGTGTGTATGTTTGAGTTTTGTTTTGTGTTTGGGTGTGTTTTGATTTTTGAGTGCATTGTGGTGGAGTAATTTTTCGTGTCTGTGAAAGTGTGTGTTTTTAGATAGTGTGAGTAACCCAAAGAAAGGCAAGACAACTTGGCTAATCAAATGCAAAGACCCTGTTGAGATAATCCTCAGAACTTATGCATGACTTAATAGACATGAGAATAAATGAAGCGATATCTAACCTCTCATATGCACTTGGTTACATATTCACCTTCGAAATTTTTTCTCTTGACCTCAAAATAATCAGCAAGAGGCAGGAAACACGACCCCTCATTTTCCTCTTGGCTACTAAACCAAAATCTCACCTGAAAGTACAACACAAACAATAAAATGAAACCACAAATCAATACCAAAATAAATATAAAAAACACTAGATAAGAGTCTTACAGAGAGCCAAAATATGACTGCATGCTACTCTTTTTTACTTGTAATCATGCTTTATAATGATACCCAGCTGAAAATATAACTCTTCAAGTTAGAAAAACAATCTCACTCCAGAGGAATATAAACTGCAAAATGCTTGAAACGCATTAAGATGTCGAAAAGAGAATCCAACCATCATCTTGGCAGCAAATATGATTTAACAGTGTTTCAAAACCTTTCAAAAAACAAACATGACAAGATCATAGGAGATGTAAACAAAAGTTTAAGAGCAAGAACTTAAGTAAAAGCAAATACAAATATATAACAATGGATTTTCTTGCAGTAAAATCAAGCGTAGCCTTACATTTTTTGTCCCTGTAGACTTCGTAAAATGGCTTCTTGTTGCTAATGGCAGTATTGTACCTTGGAAATTGAGATCTATATGATATGCTTTTTTAGTTGATATCACTTAAACACGTTAGAAATTAGTAGAAAAACATTGTATCAAAGTGTGTTTATCTACCTGACCCTTCTTTTTACGGAGAGATTGAATAGCTTTCTTAAATTTGGTCTTTTTCCACTTAAGAATCACATATCCTGGTACAGAACCATTATGTTAGCAGTACACTATATACACAAGACCATTAGAAAACTACAAAAACTCTGAAAAAGAGATGAAGGTAGTTTATCTACCTGATATTTCCTTTCTCCGAGGCAACTGAAGCACTTTCCTAAGTTTAGTTATTTTCAGCTTAAGAGTCGTCCATCTTGATACAATACCATTCTAATAGCAGTTACTATATACATAAGACTGTAAAATTAAAACACAAAATAATGCTAATTAAGAAACTTACAGAAAATCTTACAAATTATGATCCAATCCCGATTCGACTGCTTTGCTCCTGTTAATCTTGACAAAGAAACAATGTCAACAGCTGATATATTGAACATGTTTATTAAGTATGAAAAAAACCAGTTGTTACGATTGGTTTGTCGTAACGTATGTATTGATAAGACAATTTGTATGAAGCATGAGCAGAAATAGAGAAACTTCACCTTATAACTGATATATCTGATGCATGGAAAGAGCAACATATCTGATATCTAAATAATCAAATAAATTCCGTATGTAGGACGTTTTTTTGCCTGTTGTGGCTTTGAATTTCTCTTTTGGAATAGCATCAAAGTACGAAATTGCTAACAAAACATACTAAGCATCACTGTGACCAAGAAAGGAAAGAAAATGAGAAGAAAAAGATACTTCACCTGAAATTGACTTAACAACAGAATCTTAAAAACAAATATTAATCGTGAAGTATTGTTGTTTTCTTTCTTTCTTGTCTCTAGTTTGTGCTGTATTTTATTCTTTGTGTTTGAGTGGATGCGTTTGAGTTTGCTTAGAGTTTTTGTGCTCTGTTTGAGTTTTGTTGCGTTTTTTGTGTGTTTTGAGTTTGAGTGCATTGTGTTTGTTGTGTTTGTTGTGTCTGTGAACGTGTGTGTTTCTAGAACTTATGCATGACAGAATATACATGAGAATAGAGGGAGAGATATCTGACCTCTCATATGCTTTTGGCTATAAAAATCACCTCCGAAAATTTTGTTCTCTGGACCTCAAAGATACCTACATAAAGCAGAATACACGACTCTCATTTGCTTTTGCTTCTTGAACCAAACTTCACATGATATTACGGCACCTATAATCAATGAATGAAACCACAAAATCAATGCCAAGAAAAAAACTTGGTAAGATTCATACGGTACTAAAATCTGACTGCTTGCTAATCTTTTCACTTGGATAATGTTGTAAAACATAACTATCAAAGTTAAAAAACAATCTCACTCATGAGAACACATAAAGATAATATATAGAAAGAGACTCCAATGCATCATCTAGGCAACAAATATACTTTAAAACAATGTTTCAAAACTTACAGTAATGTTCCCGTCTCCAAATTGAGATATGAATTGCCACTTGATAGCCTGAATCATATGACCACAAGACTAATTAGATCTCGCAAATGGAGACATAAACATGCAAATAAGAAACATAAATTCACAGATTGTTCTTGCATGAATATAACAATCAACCATTTTTTTTCCTTTTTCAAAATAAATCTTCACAAATTCACAGATAAAGACAGTGATGGACTCATAATGACGCCACAACCAAAGAAAGATCCATTAGTCCAGATTATGCGAATATGATTGCTTCCTTAAAATCCCAAAACGATACAATCAAATTCATGGACATAAGGGAACTTCTCTAAATCGTTGGTTTTTTTAATCATTTAGACTCATCAATTTCAACAAGTAAGAGAGAAATTTTGATGTAGACTCTGTTCAACTGTTTCAGAACATTCAAATTCTCCGATCACCAAATTTAAAACCTATCGAATAAGTTAGACATTACCCTAATAGAAAGATCCCAGAACCATCAAACCTCTAAATTCCAACAGAAATCAACGGAAGCAAATTCCAAATCCAAACCCTAGGATCCCAAATTAACCAAGAAGAGAGAGAGAGATCGAAACGTTTTGTACCTTCTTCGATTTCGTCAGAATATCACCGACCCAAAATCAAAACCCTTGGATCCCGATTTGAATTGACCCAACGAATCAGAGACGCAATTCAATTGATCAGAGAAAAGAATCAGAAGAAGATAGAAAATAAAATTCGCTTCTCCATGCGATTATGTAAACCCTAACGCGTTATTCTCAAAGATCAAAGAGGATTTGAAGAAATGAATTTTGAAATTTCAACTTTCGCTGACCGTTACTTGTGGAAGGGGAAGAGTTAACGTTGCGAAATAGAGTAGTGAGGCCAGCTAATTTATCTGGTTCTTTTGAAACAATCGGCATGTTAATTTACGATTATGGCCCTGAGTTTTCAAAATTTTGTTTCCCGCTTTTGAGTTTTTTTTTGTTAGAATCTCATACGTGCTAGAGTAGTTTAAACGTTTTGTAAACCTCCAAGTTGGAGGCTCCAACCCAAACTAATCCCTTGGAGTTTAGATTAACAAAGAATAATGCTAAACTATAAAAAAAACAGGAAAATTAAAAAATAACGTTGAAAATTAAAAAAAAAAAACTAAATTATTTAGGAATTTTTTTACTATTTCTTTTAATTGAAAATATGATATATCTAATGTTTTATATTTAGATTTATCAAACTATTAAAACGAAATTATATATATATATAATTATTAATGAAAATTTTATCATTATTTAATTGGAAATGTCTATTTTTAGATTGATTTTATTATATGTTTGAAATATATTTTATTATAATGTTTTTATTTTTTCTACAAATATAATTGATTCAATTTAACTATGTTATGAAAATATAAATTAATAATTTTAAATATATTTTTGGAAACTATTAAGTTGTAAACTTGTAAATATAATTTAGAACATAAATATATTCAGTTTAGTCATTTTGTTATTAATAGATACATCGAAATGGAGATGCATGCAAATTTACAAAAATTAAACAAACAAATAAAATAAAAATTAATCTGTTAAGCATCCAAATGCACAACCAAATACAGAAACAAACACAGATTGAATTCATCATCTTGATATAGCATTTGGATGCAATCTAGATGCACAAACAAACATCACCTTAATACGATTCGCTACATGTTTATAAACCATTGATTCAGAGAAGAGCACTCACTACATAATGAGGAATGAATTTTACATCTACATGTATCTACCCAAGTGTTCACTCTGATCAAGGTTATGAAGAATAAGAAATCATTACTGCTTTTGGATACAAATGTCGAGGATCACAGTCTTGTTATATTCGACCCTAAAATGAAATCCTACGTACAATTTATGTTTCACACCTGGTTATTACTCATATGCACTTTCTTGTAATCAAAGCTTGATGTCAACCTTAGTCGTAATTCATATGTCAATCTCATAAGGATTATAATTCCTGCTGTTTAAGTATTTTCTTTTATATATTTGGTCTCCATAATATCTTTTTGTCCTCAACCTTAGTCGTAATTCATATGTCAATCTCGTAAGGATTTGCTTTGTTGTGCTGAAGTAAATCCGCAAGTTTCTCTTCTCTAACACAAAATAAAATCACATTAGTCATCATTCCCAGCACTAAACTACTGTATTATTCTACACCACTTGTCTTTACATTAACGACATTTACAGAAGCTAGATTGGTAAAGTGGAATGTTAGTGTCAATAGTAATTACGTTTTTGTGTAAGAAAGTTGTAGAAAAAAGGGATCATTTTTTCCTTATGTTCATACTTCATACTCCTCTAAAATCTGGTAAACACTCACTCGGGAAATGCATGGTCTTCGATTTACGACAAGCTGGTAGTCTCTAATTCCCTTACTCATGACCTCTTCTACTCCATGCTGATCTGACTCCACGATTACATTCGTTTGTGTTGAGGTACGTTTTTCATCTCTTTATTTAGTCTTTGGCGAGAACGGAATAGTAAACGGAATGGTGAGTCACCCACACTAGCCTCAAAGCTTGCAAAACTTATCGATAAGAATTGTACGAAACCGGCTAAGAACTTTGGTAAATGACTGGGTCAACTAAATACAAAGGCAGGCTGCCATATATATTGATTTCGAAACCCATAATCGCTAATGATCCTTCCAAGTTGTAATACTCTTCTATAACTTCTTTATTTTGCATTCATTGTAAAACCCTTTTTTGTGAATAAAATTTTACATCAAAAAAAAAGACAAAACAAAATCACCACGAAACGATTCAACAATAGAAAAAAACCTAAAAACCCAGATTTGAACCTTCATCCCCAAGCATCAAACCTTGAGATTACTCATCGCAGTAATTACAACACCTAAAAACCAAAAAAATCACCACCAAACGATTCAATCCTAAAAGAGGAACCCCAAAAAATCCATATGCTGAATTAAGTTGAATCTTCATCTCCAAGGAATCTAATCTTGAGATTCTCAAAAGGTAATGGACTTGGCGAATCGAATAACCAAAAGAATACTCGGAGGAGAAACTAGTAGCCATAAAATTCCCCAGAAGAATCCAAACAGGTTCACGAGGTAAAAGGCCAGAGTCAAGAAACCATATATCATAGCCAACTCTTTTTTCAATCCTTACCAATGGATCGTTAAGCTCAAGCAACTCAGATACAATCCAGCGTAAACTTCCCAAGTAGTAAAAATAAGCCATCATCAGAGTCAAAAGCCCCATCGCCTCACGGAAAGTTACTTTCGATATCTCAAAGTTAACGAAATCGATGAAGTTAGATTCTCCCCAGATCCTCAGCAACATCAGCGTTACAACAACGAGAACGTTGAATTTGAGCGAGAGTTTGTTGAAAACTGCATCCGAAGCTATCCATCTGCAAGTCAATCCCAATTTCTTCATCGTTAAGTAACAGAAGAGAAAGAAGCGTAATCTTTAAGAAAGTGAAGATGAGAAGTTGCAAGAAGATATTTGGAGATGAACAGTGGTTTTATAATGTTAATTTGGTGTCGGTTTTAAAGAACGTTAGGGTTTTAATTTCTAGGCCCATTTGTTTTTAACATCTGTTCGTGACCTTATTTGACCAAATCTTCTTGTATTCCGGTTTGGTTAGTGTGAATTAAACCAGCTCGAGTCTTTAATTTTGGAAGGACAGTTCATTTTTTTTTCTAAGGATTAAGGAGAGTCCAATTTATAATTTGACAAATCAATATATTTTGCTTTCGCTCTAAAGTGTTTTACTTAGTGGCAGAATCATAGCAGTACAAGATCTGAAAC
Source organism: Arabidopsis thaliana (assembly GCF_000001735.4). Lineage (NCBI taxonomy): Eukaryota > Viridiplantae > Streptophyta > Magnoliopsida > Brassicales > Brassicaceae > Arabidopsis > Arabidopsis thaliana. The sequence continues at coordinate 16,305,272 of NC_003074.8, read as the reverse complement.
CAAACTCACTCAACAAACAAAACGATTCTATCCTTCAAAAAAAAGAAACTAATCCCCAAATTCGAACCTTCTTCTCCAAGCAATCTAATCTCGAGATTACACCAGGAAACTAAAAATCACCACTACTAAACAATTCAACCCAAAAAAAAAACTCTTCAGTTATAAGCAGTCAAAATCCAATGGAGGAAAATTGTTGAACCAAAAAGAGAAATGGAGGAGGAACAGGTAGACATAAAACTCCCCAGAAGAATCTGAACATGTTCATGAGAAGCCAAAGCCAAGAAACTAAAATCATACCTATCTCTTTTTCAGTTCTTTTTTTTTAAATCAATGGTCTTTTCGCCGGACAAAACAGCGATGAACGAGTGATATATGGTCCAGTTATCAGGTAAGCACAAATTAGCTAACAACATGAACATAGTCAAAAGCCCCATCGTCTCATGAAAAGTTACTTTTGATAACTCGAAGTTGTTCAAGCTCGTGCTTAGATAGTTGAGCAAGTATGCAAATCATCAAGCAAACTCTTTAATAACATAGACTATAGTAAAATCTGAATTCAATAAATCTATACCAAACTCATGATTGAAGTATTTACAACACCAGAAAAAAACCCTAACCGTAGATTTGAATTTTATCCCGAAGCATCTAAGCTTTAGATTACTCGTAGCAGTAATTACAACACCTGAAAATAAAAATCACCACCAAACGATTCAACCCTAAAAGAAAAAAAAGAAAAACCCTAAAACTAATCGTTGTGGTTGAATCTTCAGCTCCAAGCAATCTAATCTTGAGATTCTCTAACGTTTCTGAACTTGACGAATAACCAAAAAGAGAAACGGAGGAGAAACAAGTAGACATAAAACTCCCCAGAAGAATCCGAAAAAGTTCATAAGCAAAAAGACCAAAGTGAAGAAACCATAGACCGTAGCAATCTCTTTGTCAATTCTTTCGAAATCAATGGTCTTACCATCGTACCAGGTAGATACTACGCAGTGAGTTGACTTATAGCAACAAGAAAGTGCCATCCACTCAGCTAAAAGCCACATCGACTGACGAAAAGTTAAATTCGATAACTCAATGTTTACGAACTCAGGATCTCTCGCTCGACCCATCATATTATATAGTATAAGCACCGTTGCAACAAGGATAACGTTGAGTGTTAACGTGAATTTGATGAAATACTCGTCGGAGGGAATCAATCTGTATGTGAATCCTCTTTGTGTCATCGTTTTGAGTGAGAAGAAAGATGAAAAATCTTGATGAAAGTGAAGATTGAAGAAATTTTGTTGAGAAAAACCTAAATCGAAATTACGAGTTTACGTGATCAATATAATCCAATTAGGTGTCGGTTTGAAAGACAATGTTAGGGCTTTTCTAGGCCCATTTGTTTTTAACATCTGTTGACCTTATTTGACCCGGTTCAACCGGTTCCCCAATATTGTTGTGTTCCGGTTAAGTTAGTGTGAATTGAACCAGAATGATTCTTTATTCATTTTTGGTTGGGTTTTGGTTCTGTAAAATCTGAAATCATAAAAAGATATTTTGATGATGCTGCATCATCCACAAACAACCAAAAATCGAGATCACTACACTTTATGTAGAAACCAAAACATCACAACTTTTTTTTCCCTCCAATTTCATAATTCCTTAAAAATCGAGATCACTACACTTGAATAAGAGAGTATAAAAGGCAGCATGAACGACCTATATAAACCACATGTTAAGTTGTTAACTACAAATTAACTTTAGCAAAGATACTAGATTGTTAGTAATCAGAATTATCAAACATTAAATATACTCATTGATGATTAGGATTTGAAGACTTCATATGTTTATTTTAAAGGATAAATAAATTCAGTAAAATAATTTTGTGTCAACATGTTTCAGTTTTGAATAATAGTATTTTATTTTCTTAACGATAATGTGATCATGTTTACACAACAGATGTCTTTGTAATTTGCTTTTATCTTAGTTTTTTTTTGTGTGTTTTTTGGCATGTTTTACTTCAATATTTAACAAATTTTACATGTAACGCTTATGACGTGGCCACATTCACTAATCACAACACGCAAAAATCAAAACATTTGTTCCTAAAACGTAATGTAGCCGTTATTGGCATTGGCGAGAACGTTAGAAATGTGCCACGTGGCTTATATAATGTCAGTAAAAAAAAGGTTTCTATTTTTTTTTTTTTTTTTTAATAAAAGGTTAAATTTTATACCATTTTCATTTTTGACAGAATTACAGGGAAAACATGAAACAGATTAAAGCAATCTACAGAAATATAAAGACAACATTACAACTCAAATTGCAAAGGATCACTGCTAAGCGGTCAAAGTCAAGTTGTAAGGAGAAACACAGATTCCAAATCCGCGAAACTCGAAAATTTGCGTGGTTGCCACAGAACCAAATAACTGGAGTCCTCATCTTAGTTGCCACGAGCAAATCTATGTAAGGCCCGTTCACAAAACCTCAAGATAGAAGCCTACAATTTCTCCGAAAACTAACGCAAAAACGTATAAGCAATCATGGACTTCTATGCTATCTGAGATAGTATCGCCACTTAGACTTATTCGCCCCCTCTATTCTACTCGACAAACCCAACCAATACACCAAAAGCTAACCAAAGCAACAAAAACATAAACCGACAACACCAAAACAACAAAACTCTACCTTAAAGCAAAACGGAGAAGAAGCCACGGGGACAAAGACAAACGGGCACGGAGAAGCTGTACCCATGGCTGAAGAAGCTACCACCTTCAACAACCCACCAAAGGAGGAGACACGATGACCACCAACAACCAGAATCCCCAACGCGTCTAACCGCAACGAACAAGCCAAGATCACAAAAGTGACCCTGAGGCTTGCCTCCAAAGGAGAAGCCCGTCGGATCCAGCGACGACACCAACCGGAGCTGGAGAAAACAAGGATAGAGAGGCCCGAGAAAAGAAGAACCGTCCCATCAAGACAATCCGGAGAGTCCGCACCCCAAAGAAACAACGACGATGACTGAAGAACACGGCGATGCACCACCGGTTTCTCAGGCCGAGCGAAAGGTCCTGCCGCTAGGAGCTAAACCGTTGAAAAGACGCCTCATCGGAGCCACGACCAGAAACTACGAGTAGCTCGCCGCACGAGAGCAGAAAAAAGCTACACACTCCGGCGAAGAACCCTGTCATAGCACCGTCCACAAGCACCGTAAACAAGAGCTCGACATGAGACAGTAGCAAACTGCCCCACAAGCGAAACTTCTTGCGGCAACACCACCATCAAGAGACGAAAATCCAACCAAGGTCAGAGCACCACCGGATCGACAAAGACAACACGGAGAAGACAACTAGAGAAAGGGAAAGAAGAGAGTGGTCCTCTCCGGCAAACGGTAAGGAACACCGTCGCCGGAGAGGACAAAACGAATTTTCGATCTAGGTTTCGCTCTTTCACAAACGAGAGAAAATATTGGGGTCGCGTGACTCACACGCACAAAACATTACTAAAAACGGAAACCGGGTTTCTATTATTCTCTTTCTCTGCGACTCTTTCATCGGCGATTTTGAAATTTGCTCTGTAAATTTTCGTTCGAATTCTTCAGTTTCATCTGGGTTAATCCTGTTTTCGTATATATAATTTTGCTTTCTGAAATCGATGATTAATCATTATCTTCATTCAGTAATTTCTGTAATCGAGAGTTTCAAAATTTCAAAATCGCTTTTAAGTTCTTTCTCTCGTTCTCTCTTCGATTTGGGTAAAATTAAACAAAGATTTATATAATGCTCTTCATCGAATTAACTCTGGCTTCCAAATTCTCAAAAATCGGTTTTCTTTTAAAATCTTTCGATCGTTTTTTATTTCGATTTACTCGATTTCACTTCAAATTAATTGAAGATTTGTGTTTCTGATTCTTTGAATTAGGGTTCCAATTTCAGTTATCGTGAAATTAATTTTGAGTACAGTTAAGAGATCAAAGACTTGTATATTCATCTAACAACGTTTTTTTTCTTCTTATCGTTGCAGATCTAGTTCGTATAAGAAGACAGAGACTGGATTCTTCTCTCATCGATCACAAAGAGTTTCTCGATAATACTTTCACAACAGTCTACATACTCTTCATGTAATTCTCTCAACTGTGGTTTTTGTCATGTGCTTCTCCTATGTTTGTATTAGATTGGTTGATATAGTTACCAATGTTAGAAATCTTATGTTAACAAGCTTCTACTTTTGAATACCTGAGCAACTGATTCAGTGGAATCTATTTGACAATCACTCTCCTTAGTGCAGGGTATAAAGTGAAAAAGATACCTTTTACTTGTTTAGTATTGTTACGAACATTTAGATGTGAGAATATGATTTTATTGGTTGTTTTATGGACTATTATGTGGACCATGGTTTATGCTTTGAAGCTATGGCTTGAATTTTGTTAGTTGCGCATGATCTGTACTTACTTAAATCTGTGTATTGTATGGTCTAATATGCTGACTTGAATATGTGCTTGTGTGGTTTATGGTGGTTTATGCTTTGAAGTTATGACTTCTTCGGTTGTTTGTTGTGTAGTATTTGCTTGCTTTGTTACATGGGTTTTTTCTTACCTTAATCTCTGTGTTGAGTAGTTTAGTGCTAACTTGAATACCTTGTTTGTTTGTGTGGTTTATGTATTAATTAAAAAAATATGATATTACTAACTTTGAAATTTATGATGAACTCGAAAAGAGATGGTTATTGATTGTCCTTGGAAGATTATCTTACTTGATTTGTAATGATCGCTTAGTAGTGGTTTGATATGAGATATTTCTTTTGTTATGAGTGTCTGAGAAGTGAGAAAAAATCTTTAGTGCTCAATTACAATTTTCGTTGATCAACAATATTTCTACAGATTACTATAAATTACAATTGTTCATGGATTTACATTTTAACAGGTACTATTTCATTTTTAAATGATCATGCTTTATTTTGCCCAATTCCAGTCTTTCAAGTTTGATTGCTCTGATAATTTCCTAATAGAAATCAGTAGTTTCTGGTTTTGTGTTGTGTTTCTTCGTGTGTGAAGCTAATTTTGTAACCGTGGCTGATACTAGTTCTCTGGTTTCTTGAAAGATTTCAATTTCTTTGTTAGTAATTGTTTCCAGAGAAATTGTTTATTATGAAATACTTGTTGGCAGGTTTTTAACCTTTGGGGTTAAAAAAACTGGTGAAAGACTCCTGTCAATGTTTCCTCCAAAACATGAGCCTTGTGAAAATGATTGGCAAAGATAGTTGTTAAAAGTTGAAAGCCGATAAAGAACCACGCTATAAGCTTGAGTCTAGTAATGCAATCATACAATCATACACTTAGCATTAAGAGCAGTGAAGAAACTAGAACCGTAATAATGAAAACAGAGGATATTTGTTCTTCAAATTAGTTGCTGGCTTAAAGGATTGATCATTTTTAATGTTGTGAAACCTTCATTTATTCTTCTAATAAACTCTGCTATTGGCCAACAGATTTGTGGAAACAGAAAATGGTGAAAACGTGAATCTAAAATTAACACATTTGAGCCAAGATAGAATGTTGAAATATAGTGGTAATAAGACTCCAACTGGCTCTCTTTCATTAAGACTCTTGTTATCAAAAGAAAATATAAGAAAATCCGAAGGTTTCATAAAGACTACAGGCAAAATTCCATAGAAATCACAAGCTCTAATAAGAAACCACTTCACTTGGCAGCAGCGTGCTTGGCCTTGTTGTGAGACTCAAGTGCATTCCCTGAGTTGAAAGTCCTGCCAAAGAGATATAAGCCAACAAGCGAAATGTTATAACAAACAGAAATTTTGAGCAGTGAAGACAAGAGTTAGAGAAAGAGAGAGAGTCTCACTTCTTGCATGAACCACATGAGACTTGACTGGCCGACTTTGGGCTCTGGTTTGCAGCCTTTCCCCCTTTCTTCTTCTCATCTGTGCCAAAGAAGACGATGCAGGTTCAAATGAATACTCGTGTTTCCCAATTTAGTGAATAATGTAAGAGAATGGTTTGTATCTATACCTGTTTTCTGAGGAGTAACTGCTACTTTCGCCTTCTTTGCTGACACAGGTGCTTTAGGGGTAGTTTCATTAGCTCTCTTCTTGCTTGATGCAGGCTTCTTAGGTGTAGGCTCTTCTTCCTCAGAATCCTCACCATCAGAATCATCTTCATCCATCTGCAAGAATCATAACACAAGAATGCGTCACCAACATTTGTTCAAAAAAGATGTCTCATCTCCTCAGTCATTATTCTGAAATGGTAAACAAAAAGAGACAAATCACAGAAAGCTATAACAACTCACTCCGTCAGAATCAGACTCATCCTCTTCATCATCAACAGCTGGCTTCACTTCTGCAGGCTTAGCCTTTGGTTTAGCTACAGCCTTGGCAGCATTCCCTGCAAATGGAACTAGTTATTACCAATTATCAGGATCACAAATCAAGTAGTCTCTGTCTAGTTTAAGTACCAGCAGGAACTTCTTCCTCTTCTTCCTCTTCTTCCTCTGAATATATCAATACAACACATAAACGAATCATCAGCAACCAAGCCAATATTACAGTTACAAACAGAATAATTGAATTGAAACAGATTTTATCTTGCAAACTCACCAGAATAGCCTTGTGGCTCAATGTTGGGAGTTTTGTATCCAACAAAGTAAACACTTCCTTTTCCCCAAGTGTGAGAAAGCTCAAACTCCTTGTCGAATACCAAATCACAGAAAAGCTGAGGGATGTTCTCAGTCGATAGAGTTCCCAGAACCAAGTTCTGGTTCCCAACCTTTACATGTAAAGGCACAAACTCTCCCTTCTTGTTTTTACATTCTCCAAGCGATGCCTACACAGATAAACAATCCAAGATTGTTTACACTAGACCTCTAACAACTCTCAGAATCAAAATCAATAAGATTTGATACTAAACCTGAGAAACGTGGATAAGAATGCCTTCTTCAGGAGTCACTGTAACTGGCTTTCCTGATTTAACTTCAATTCCTGATTACATCGTTTTAACAAAAACCAACATGAGTATCAAGATACAGCTTCAAGTTATACACTACCACACTAATTCCTATATAATATAACCATTTCTATGTGAGAATATTGCAACTTAAAACCCTAGATGAAGCTACACAACTACACCACACAAGGAAGCAGCCACAAGAGAGTTCGAAAACAGATTTTAAGAAAAACCCAAAAAGCTTCAGACAAAACAGAGAAGATTCTTACCCCAGAACTCCATGGCTAAGAATCAAGGTTGAGAAAAAGAGAGGATTTTTAGGGTTTATGAGCAGCTGAAAATGTAAGAGAAGAAGAAAGGGTTTTAAGAGATTATTTATAAGACAGAGGGTTTTAATACGAAGCCGTTTTAGGGTTTTAATACGACGCCGTTAGGGTCTTTACTCTTTAGGGTTTTTCTTCAGTACTAACGACGTCGTTAAAGATATGAAAGTTTGTGAAAAAACAAAATGCTCCGATCAAATTCAAACGGCGGAAATCAGTATAGGCGAAATCTTCCTCCGTCGAAGCTCAGGGGAATGTCTTCAAGCTCTCAAGGCTTCACGATTGATGCAGCCATGGAGCTGCTGATTTCGACAAAATGTGGTTAATACTCTCGAGCGGCGTTTGTTCTATATCCCTTCTTTCAAAATCAACCGTGACGTCGCCGGACTATTTGATTAAGGATTGTGCTGTTAAATCCAATGTTCTTAGCTTCTGGCGTCAAGTAAGTACGGAACATCATTCACCTTTCTCTTTTGAGTAGAAATTGAGACAAATTTGACATGATTCATAGAGAAGAGTAGAGATTGTTTTAGGTTTGTTCTCAGATAGCATTTCATTCTTAAGGAGAATATGTATGAAGTGGATTGTCCATGTGTGACACCAGAGGTTGTTCTCAAGGCATCTGGACATGTAGACCAGTTCACTGATCTAATGGTTAAGAATGAGAAAACTGGAACTTGTTACAGTGCGGACGGACCACTTGCTTAAGGATTATTGCTCCAGACACGAAGAACACTCTAACAAGGCATTTTTGTGAAGGACTTGTATTACTACAATGGGAGGAAATTTCCCTTTGCTGCTGCTCAAATTGGTCAACCTTTAGAAATGAGGTGATTATCGTTTAATTTTCTATTCCTTTGCTTGATAGATTGGATGTGTTTATCTCAATCAGGGACTCTTTTTTCTTTCTTTTATGTCTGGCTTTTAATAAGTGACGCATATTACTTGCAGATATCTCATCGTCAAGGGCTTCTTAGAGTTTGTGAATTCACGCTGGCAGAAATTGAGCATTTTGTTGATCCTGGGAATAAGTCACATCCGAAATTCTCTGATGTAGCAAATTTTGAATTCCTTATGTTTCCAAGAGAGGAACAAATGTCTGGCCAATCTGCGAAAAAACTTTGCCTTGGCGAAGTTGTTGCCAAGGTCAGTATCTGTAATCATCTGCGTCTACTTACTTCTAGTATGCACTCCCTCAGACCTTTTGTTTCTTAATTGCTTATTGATGCCTGCAACTGTATTTGAATAGGGAACTGTGAACAAAGAAACTGTAGGCTACTTCATTGCGAGAGTGTATCTTTTCCTTGTCCGTCTTGGCACAGACAAGGAACAGTTGCGTTTCCGCCAGCATTTTGCAAATGAAATGGCCCGCTATGCTGCAGATTGTTTGGATGCTGAATTTGAGAGTTCATATGGGTGGATTGAATGTGTTGGTATAGCAGATAGGTCTGCATTCGACTTACGTGCCCACTCGGTAAGAAACTTACTTTTATCTTGTATTTTCTTCATTTCGTTTGACAGCTAGAGAATTGATGATCAAAACCCGTAGGTAGGAAAAGTTGCTCTGTGGCTGAGAGAAATTTCCAGAACCTAAAGAAGTAGAGGTAATCAAGTCAACATGTTCATCTCTGTCTCTATAGCTTGTTCTTAATATGGGTTCTCTGTTATTTCAGAAACTTGTGATTACTCCTGTGAAGAAAGAACTGGTTCTTGCATTCAAGGGAAATCAAAAGCATGTCGTTAAATCTTTAGATATAGAGTGACTGAAATCTATTGTTTTACTGACATATTTCTTTGTCTCATGATGTTGGTTTACATTAAACAACATGCTTCGTGTAATGTTTTGTTAGGCGATGAATGAGCAATAAGCTATGGAGATGAAAGCAATCTTGGAAACCAAAGGGGAAGTAGAGTTTTACGTATGTACCCTAAAGAGAAACGTGAGCATCAAGAAGAATATGGTGTCAATCTCTAAACACAAAAGAAACTGTAAAGTAATTCATGATTAGATTAAACTAGAGAAAAGGTTCAAAATCTGTTTTCTAGTATATGCCAAATTTGTTTTCAAACAAATTTCGCAAAAGTAATCTGTTTTCTAAAAAAGTATTCAACCATTCGAATGATCTCAAACCACCTCCAAATAAAACTCTCTCAGTTTTCTAGTATATGCCAAATTTGAGCTCCATCCAGCAATGAAAAATCTCTCATCACATCCCATATACACATACTTATGTCGATAACATCCCCAATTAATGCCCCCCTTTTTTTTTTCTCTAAAAGCAGTTTGGAACTTGAATGAATCGATAGACAACTATGTACACATAAAAGACACCTAAACACTACAAATGGCACACAATTAGAAAAAGAAAAAAAAAAACTAAAAAAACTCAAAACTGATCAAAACTCAAGGCATTAGTACGACTTTTGAGAAATTTTCTACCACGATTTCAAATAAAATACCAATTTTTTCTTATCTCCAATTAACACACATAAAATAAGCAAATATTTATTTTATATTTTTTATCTTCAGTTACGTTAATTATTATACACATAATTTTCGTTTAAATCATACATTATTTCACATGTGAATGACTGATACAATTAGATTTTGTATGTAGTATCAGTGTGAGCAAATTCTACTCAGCTGTTAGATTATTACACACATTGTGGTAAAGATTCCATAGAAGTAAGTGGTGTCTTGTCCTTGTCGTTGCTAAAGCGATTAAGCTTTGGGGTTAGGGTTGGTCTTGGTCTCCTCAAGGCGTACGTGAGTCTCCCAAAATATGTGATTTTATAATCATCATACGTATATATACATCAAATTATGATCCATCATTCTTGATCAAAATGGACAATTTTTATTTTTTTAATAATATAGGTCTATGCAGTCGTCATTCTATGTGACTTTTCAATTGTACACATATACGTGGTTGCAAAGTTAGCAATTCCCAAAAACTTGCATGTGAATAAGTCATTTTTTGTTTGTTGTGCACAAATCCATATACATTAATTATATCAATTATAAGTGTCTGAAACATTTTTGTGTGTGTTATATATAGATAACTTGAAACTCTAATATTTATATTCGTCTTACTGGTTTATAATGTTTGAAAGATAATGGAACAAAACAGCATCGTTATCACAATCATTTTCAAAATTCACTAGAAGATATTGGTGTTTTAAAAATCTAATACATGATTACAACTTATGCAGTGGTTATGGCCATGTTAAATCATCCTGTGCAGGTACATTTCTCGCCTGATATTAAAAAAATAGATTATATATAGAAGCTGAAGTCGTAACTCTACAATTTGTTTCAGTTTTGACTTTTGATAATGGTAATATTAATTATCAATTTTATTTAGCCAAAAGAAAATTATCATTGTTATTAAAACCAAAAGAAAATTTCATGTGTATTATTGTAGTCTAGTTTCCAAGTCATTTAAGAGTGCGCAATAACAAAAGAAACAACAAATATTAAAAATGCAATAACTCGAAATTAACAAAACAAAAACTAATAGTATCTATATAAAAATAACCAAGATAAGAATTATTAATAAAATGAAACGCTCGTGCTTGCATGCTATGTTTGTAATTCGATTTGACCAATGGGTAAGACTTTGGGTCACATTGGTAAACTGCAAGTTGACCACAAAACTTGTACGTATGAGAGCTATAATTAATATAAATTACCAATTAAATAAACACACAGAAATTTGACCATGTAATCATGCACTGTTGTACCGTTGTTACCTTCAATTACTTCGTACTACTTGTAACTATTTTAGTATCGTTTACCGTTTTTTTTATCCGCTAAATAACTTCTACCATTTTATATAACCGATCCATTTTGTGCCCTTAACCGAAGTTATTCAAAACTCAAAAGTGTTAGTATTGTTAGTGCACCCTCTATCAGAACAAACCAGAAGGAGTGTTGTTTGCTGGAACAAGCTGGAAGCTGTTTCAGAAGACTAAAATGAAGATCAAGTAATTGATGATGATCGTGGATATACCGCCAAATGAACGAATGACGTGGAGACCACAACAAGATGAGTTCGGTTTGGAAAGAAGATATTCACGCGAAGATTTGGAGTGATCCAAGATCTTGAAGACTAACCTAGAAAACCAAAGACCTCGATGATATAAATAGAGGTGCTAAGGTTCTTCTTAGACTCGGTCGTAATAGTGGTGAAAAGCAAGTGCAAAGCTTTTCATTGTGAGAGGGTAAGATTTACTCTGATTAGGATTCTAGAGAGATCAAAGAGTGTGTTCTTGTAATCGTCTCTTGTGTGTGTTAAGGAAATCTTAGGTGACAAGCTAAAATAGTTTAGATCTTGTGTAAAACCAATTAAGGTAGTTGTAAACTTCTTAATCAGATTTTTAATAAAGTAATACTCAGTGGTTCTGAGTTTGGGAAATATAGTTCTTGGTTTATCCAGAATTTCAAGTATTTGTTTTAAAACAGGTTGTACAACCGAATGACCACTAAGACCTCATTCTCACCTAGATCTCGGATGGAATGTTATAGTCTGGCCAATCAAAATGGTATACTTTTTGTGTTACCAATCAAAACTTGTTGCATATGTTTTTCTTTCGATCTCATTGTTTTTGTCATCAAACTGTACTTATTGTTTTAGATGTCATCTTTATTATTTTGCATATCTATAATTATTTTATTTTAAGAAATGTTTGGTAATGGTATGACATCGACATAAAAACAAAATAAAAGGTGTAAAGAGGGATAGTGACTATAGCATTAAGGGACAGAAGTGGTGTTGCCACATACGTAGGTTTTGCTTACATGTGTTACGCAGTTTCGTCCACAACTTTTGTTATCTTTCCAAAATATATATAGTTGTTTGTTATGGTTTTTTAATTTCTTATTCAATGCTACTAATTACCTGCCAACGTTCCACCATTTTATTCCAATTTATTAAAATACAAAACATAATATATGGCTACACTACATATGATCTACAAAAAAAAAATGAACGAGAAAAAAATATTCTGCTTTGTAAATATGTAATTGTGGTGTTCATCATCTAAAAGATCTCCAGATTAAGTGATAACAAATGTGATATAATCATATAAAACGATAACAAATACAAAACAATAATATTAAAGAAACAGTTGAACAAAAAACAAAAAAAACAAAAACAAATTAAAGTGAACATTTTAGTTCAGAGTATTACTAATACTATTACATGAAATTATGTTTAGAAAATAAATATAGATGGATGATTATCAAAAACATGTTTAGATGAGATATTAGAAACGAAAAAACTGAATACAAATATGAATATGAAAAAATATAGAAAACAAATGAAAAAAAAGAAGAAGAGAAACAGAAAATGGGGATATGGGAAAACAGCTGTCAAATTATGTCGGAAGAGTTGACTTAGGTTGAAAAACTCTGACAAAACAGGCAAGACTTTAGCATTAGTATATGTCTAAGACTTTGGTTGGACCACACTTTCTCAATTATTTAGCGAAACTTTGCTCTCCCCCGAATTACTAAAAGATTTCCTTGTCTCCCTTCATATTTTTTGATAAACTCATAATAAAAAGTATTCTACTAATCAACTATGTGATTTATATACACTTAATCATTACTGAGGTAATGATTCATGTCATTATTTGCATTTGATATTTGTTAATGTACCATATTAGTTTGAGCTAATGTAGTCTATTATCTATTAGCTGGATTCAAGTTAAATTTGACATATTGATGTGAACAAAGAAAACAAAAACTTGACCAAACTAAGAATTTTTTTTAGATAATAATTAAAAAATGGAATCTCAGATCGACTCTGTGTATTTATATTCAGTATCTGTCTATCACAAACTTCTCACTTTTTTTCTCTCTCTCTCTCTCAACCAAGAACATGAAGCAAAGCTTGTGCCTGGCAGTTCTCTTCCTCATTTTATCAACAAGTTCATCTGCAATTCGAAGAGGTATGTTGTTGAATACAGTAATGATTAGTTTCTTAAAATTAATATTATCAATAACCAAAATCATCTTCCTTCAACTCTAAATCTTTATATGTAATCAGGAAAAGAAGATCAAGAGATAAATCCATTAGTTTCAGCTACATCAGTGGAAGAGGACTCAGTTAATGTAAGTTCATCTAAATTTTTCCCTAAGATAAATAAACAATTTGCTTATTTTATTTTCCTAAAATATGCTATCAGATGCATACCAATTAACATTTTCAAAGTTAATTTCTTAATGATATTTCAGAGTAATGTTCTACTTTTCTAAATTGAAATTTGAACTTGAAAGAATTCAACTCACTTTTAATAATTACAAAAAAAAGATATGAGAAACTCAACTCAATGGTGTATTTTTATTTCTTCCTAATTGTAGTAATAAGTATCTCATAATTGAATAGGGTTAGGGAGTTGACAAAAAAAAAAAAGGGTTAAGGAAACTCAAAGTAGTTTAGTAAATTTATATGCAGAATCAGAGATCAATATTTTAACCTTTTTGTCTTTGTAAAAACAGAAATTGATGGGGATGGAATATTGTGGAGAAGGAGATGAAGAATGTTTGAGGAGAAGGATGATGACGGAATCTCACTTAGACTATATTTACACACAGCACCATAAGCATTGACATTAATTGTTATCATTTTGATTAATTTGCATACATATATGTATGTGTATGTTTTGCCCCCAAAAAAAAAGTGTATGTTTTGTGTTGATGTTACTTAGATATATTTGTATTGTATATGAGTCCTATGTGACAAAACAGCTCCAAGAAACCAATATTTTTGTTTTTAATTAGAGAAAAAATGTTGATTGAATAAATCTTTCAAACTTGTTAAGAATGTGCAAATACTAGTGTATCAAACGTAGGGTTGGGCATGGAACAGATCTTCAGCTATTTGTTGTCTCTGTTAGATTTGCTTCGATGACGAGTAGGGCAATTTAAATGAACAATTTAGAGGGTAAAGAAGAACCTCAAGAAGAATAAATATAACTTTTGCGACATGGGACACTCGTTCTTTATGATAAACGGTTCAATCTCAGTCACAAACTCTGGAGTAAAAGAACATGAAAAGATCCAGAAAACCCAACTTCAAAATGTACAAAGGATATGATGTGTGACGGATGTGTGAGATAAATATTTTGTAGTCTTGGATATGTTTCTATGGTACCATGAACCTTGCATGATGTGTTGAACGACTTCTCCTGAACTCAGGCATAGATATATTATTATTACCTTCTTTGATATGGGCTGTACCATTAGAAGGCTTGTCGTCCACGAGTGAAGTGTCCTCATGAGCATAGATCGTCCTGCGCGGTATATATAATGAAGTTAACAAGTGTTTGGTTATACATAGTGAACGATCTTGTGGAGTTTTATAGTAACCTTAGTTTGTGGTTGAGGGAGTTTTTGGACGAGTTTCTTTGGGCATTCTTAGATTTCGAGGGTGGTTCGTTGTCTGTCTCTGAGGAATCACTCTTGAGTGTTGAATCTGATTTGTCACCGGCACAAAGGTCAGAGAATAGGCTGATACCCACGTCGAAGTTTTGGAATCTTGAGTGTATCACATTGTGGTTGTTGTTCCCCTTTTGGGTCTGATAATTTCCTACCTTTGCTTCAGAATCTGCATCAGAACGCAAACTGATCCCAACATCGAGTTTCTGAAACCTAGCTGGTGATGGTTGCTTTGCCTTGGCTTTACTGCTCTCGGCTCTGGTCTTCTTAACACCACCTTGACGTATGTGTAGTGCATGCCTTATGTGTTCCTCCTCGATCTCAGGGAAGAGCTTTCGAGCGCTTAACTTCTGATGATTTTGAAATGCCTCTGAAGAGTTATCAGTGTGAAGCCTGTGGTTATTTTCTGCTGATGGGTTCAATGGAACAGTTGAAAAGGATTTGACTACTGGTACTCTAGCTGGAAAAGGTGTTCTTGAAACCGGAAGGTTTTGGGTAACGTCGGGCTTATTCCTACTTTTGATGGTTGATGCTCTGTCTGTGGATAGTGATCTCCTACTTGGACTCGGATTTAACCTCTCTTCTGCTAGATTCGGCATCCTCGGGCTTGCTTCTCTATTTCTCAGTGCAGACGGAAACCCTGACTTTCTCTGCTTGCCAGTTGAGCAACTTCTGGTCTGCAAATGGCATTCACCAAACTGATTAGATAAAAGTCTCTTTTACCAACAGATCAATAAAAAAGAAAAATCTAGTCTCTGAGTGATTTACCTCGTAGCTTCTGGTACCGTCGTTTGGCTGTGGACTTGCCTCAGCCTTTGTTCCAGCACCGTTACCAGTTCTTGGGAGATGGAAAGGAGAAACTGCTCTTGCTCTCTGACATTCAGTTGTGTTCCGAATGCTACCTGATCGCAATTGTTCCAGCTCTGCTTCCTTCTTCTCCATGGCCGATTTAAGGCTGGATATCTAAATATGTGGAAGAAAGATTGTTACAACATATTTATTAAGATTTGCACAACGAAAATGAAACTGATGCCATATGTACCTCATCCTTAAGATCTCGAATTTCACCGGTTTCCTTGTTTGATCGAGCTGCTCCAAGCTCAATGGATGCAACCCTTTGGGCAAACTTAAGGGTGCTGATAGTCTCCCCTACCGCATTAACTTCAGGATTAATATGTACAAACATTAAAGTTTTTGCTTGTCCACCTGCACATAGTTTCATAGATGAGAGATGAAGCTACAACAAAGCACGGGGAAATAAAATGGCTTGCAAAACTTAGTTTTTGTGTTCGTTTACCTAAGGAGTCCTGCAGAACTTGTGTAAGCTTGCTATTTCTGTAGGGAACGTGGGAACTCTTTTGTGCAAGTGCATAAATGACATCTCCTAATGCAGACAACGATTTGTTTATGTGTTGAGCTTCTTTGAGTCTCTCGCCTACAGCTTCGGATTTTTCTACTCTTTCACTTCCAGCCAAATCCACTAAATGAAGGCAGCCTCTTAAAATGGATCCTGAGGCCAATTCTTTTCCTTGGACGTGAACAGTTAATACACTGCAGTAGAACACACAGCATTCAACGACTATTATATGATCATAGGAAAATTTTAAAGCTTGAATTAAGCACTGGTATAAACAAAGATTTACCTATGAGAACGGCTGCTCCTCTCATTCAAAGCAGTGGCACCCACAGCACGATTCTTTTGGCCAATCCTCATCAAATCAAGGACATCTCGAGTATTAGAAACTGGAATCAAGTTTGCATCGGGTACATTAAGGCCATTGAGTTGAGAATTATTGCGTATGTCTAATGTGAGAAACTGGTCAAGGATTACGGGATTCTCAGAGGAAACACTCGAGAAGAATATGTAAATATTTCAACACTATAAAGTATATGAAAGGATATCTTCTGGAGGAACCATCACTGACTAGTAGATCTCTAACTTGTTCATTATATATTTCGATCATTTGGACTCCAATTTCATAAGTCACCACATGTGTTCTTGCATTTGAAAGCTGGAAGAGATCGCGTAGAGCTCGGTAGTTCACGCCCCAAGTTGTCTCCGTCATCAGATCTGGCCCACTCTGTAAGGCAAAACAGAGACAAACCAATGTCAAAGGCAGAGTAAGAAATAACAATGTCTGACGGTTTATGGGAGTCACCATGCAAGCAAATAGAAATGGTCATACCATCGTATACGTTTTCCCTGAACCGGTTTGCCCATACGCGAAGATACAAACATTGAATCCGTCGAGGACGGACCTTATTACCGGTTGAGTGTCAATGTAGATTTGCTCTGGTAAGTAAACAACCAAATATCAATAGACAAGAAATTAAGCATCATGAAAATAGTTAGGTGGTGCAAAACCAACCAATTCAAAGCTAAGTCATATATAACAAAAGTCTCAAAATATCTTTGAAAATTTGAATGCACTTGGAGATGGACATCGATGGAATAACAAAACATACCTTGTGAGACAGTCTGTCCAAATACTTTGTTGAAGGAAAATATTTTCCGTGCATCTTTCTCCTGCTTGAAAGGATTGTTAATGATAATATTACCATTTTCTCCAATATAATCCACAGTTGATTGCATATCTTTTTGTTCTTGGAAGAAAGGTCTGACTCTGCAGTAAACTCTAATGGTGCCTACAGTACAACGAAAACAGAAGTTGATACACTACAAAATACTAAAACTCAAATGCAACTATGCAAGGATGTAGTAGGTCGTGGTACCTTTGAGATCTTGAACCTCATTGTAAAGTAAGCGATTTTCCTCCAGAACCTTGTGGTAAGAAGAAGATGTAACTTCCATGGCCTTAACGTGATGGACTGCCATAGAGGATGATAGAGATTGATCATGTAATCTCTAATTACCGAGAAGAGAAAATTTGGGTATAAGAAGATTCATTACCTATCCTCTGAAGCTCTTTCTGCCATTCTGACTGCATTTGTTTAACTTGGCTTCTTGTTTCCACAAAATTTGATTTAACTTCCTACATGAGTTCATCAAAGCAAGAAATCCATTCCGTAAATTCAAGATTCTTACACAGCTTTCATTTACGAATTGACCAAATGAGAAAGTTCGAAAGCAAGAGAAAGTATTGGAAGAGAAATGTAAATTCTGACCTCCAGCTCTTTCTGTTGAAGACCAATAGCTTCTACATGACCCGGAGAAAATTCGCGGGCGTTTAGTCTACTAAACTCAAGCTTTCCGCCACATTTACAAAACTTTGAAAACTCCTTTGACACCAAATCTTTTCTGTGCTGAAGGTATCTGAAGACTGCTGCTAGAAACTCTGATCTTGACAGATCCCCGTTATCACATTTCAGTATTTTCCTTAGAAACGAACCCAGCTGCAAATAGATACCAAAAAATAATTGTAAACCCTGGAGAAATGTCTCACCATTCGAAAAGAATTCCATGAAGAGTATGCAGAGTAAGTAGTACCTGAGCTCCCTGAGAAACTAGTATTGCAGAGAAATCCTTAACTACCCTGTTCAGCAATGTATCAATCACCTATAAAAGTAACCAAAAACTGAGAAGGTGAAACACGATATATTATTCGAGTCTTTAAATGGTTGATTCAACAGGAGTTAAGGTTTTCACATTGCGTAACTTACAGAGCAATCAAACATAACTCAAACATGTCTTACCTACCATTTCATTTAAAGGCATATCATTGATCCCATCACTCTCCTTAAGGTAACCATGTAGAAGCTGAAGCGCGAAATGATCAAAAAGAAAAGCCAAGGAGATTGCAGTTTCAGATTCCTCAGCTGAGATCTCATTAGAAAGATGAAGAAAATCCAAAAGCTGGTCATACTGAGAAGACTCAGATTCATCCAAAGAAACAGACTCATCGGTAGTACTTTCACTACCAATCCCATACTGCGGCGGAGAACTGCCTTTTCGATTGAATGATACTATCCTCACAGTCCCTCCATACCTCCATACTCCAACTCCACCCGCTTGTTTCCACTCGTAAAAACCTTTCAAACACAAAATACAATCTACTACTTTGTTCGACGATCCTCCCTGCAAAAACAGAAGCCAAAAAAAAACAATCTTTCATATCCTAAACAACTTACGAAATGCATCATTCATCATATTATCATTCTCTGGGGAATTTCATCGAACATAACATATGCATATGCCAAAAGATAAAGTAAACAACTACATAATGTGATATTGAAATAGAACCTTCTCGAGATCAGAAGCTCCAAATGTTAAAAGCTGCATATCCTCTACAGCTTTAAGAAAGTTCCTCATGTTCTCAAAATATTGAATTGCCGATTGCGCCGCTCCATCCGCGTACTGAATAGCTGGCGTAATCGGATTCTCCACCACCTTATTCAACAATCAAAATCACAAGTAATTCAGAAATTACTCGAAATTGTAGAAGATTAATCACAACAACAACAAAAAAACAAAGTTGAATCAATCACAACAACAACAAAAAAAACTCTTAATCTCATCGGAAAGTAGAAATTAAACCCTAGTTCATTGCATTAGACTAGAAGAATATAGAAGGATTAGAAATTGGACCTTGAGAACAGAACCGGGATTGACTTTGTTGAGGACGTTGCAGAGAATGAGGCCGTTGCGGAGGGCGAGGGAGAACTCGTCTTCCGACGGTTTTTCCGGGAGTGTCTCCATCGCGCCTTGGTCCATCTGTCTCAGCCATGCCACCGCTTGGTATCTTCTCAGAGCTAACGAAATTTGACAATTCACATAAACCCAAAATCAAAAATTCAAAATACATGTTTCTCGAGAAACGTATTATTAATAACGGAAAACTTAACGCGGAAATAAATTGGGCTCAGATATTGATTCAAAGCCCAATATCTTTCCTAATGGGTTTTAAAAAAATATTGTTGTTACTGTTCTTATATATAATCTTATGGCAACTTATGTTGCTTAAGGGAATATTTTTGGCTAAAATACACTAATTGCTTTAGGGAATATATACTTAGATAATCTTACATTTTTTAAGTAAATTACTTATGATTATTTTATTAAATAAACAAATTTTGTTTTCAGTGTATTTAGAGAATTTTCAAAACAATAAGGAAAAATTCAAAAAAAATTCGTAATGCAAATGTTAAAACGGACAATTTGGCACTAAAAATTCGTACCGAACTGCTTTATATCACTTATGTAAAGAATATTTATTAAGATTGACTCTTTTGATCTCTAAATAAAAACTATTGACAAAAAATAATAATAATAGTTTTGTTGGTTTAAAAAATTTTACTTTTTAGCTGGTTACCGTTTGACCATCTGAATTAGTAGAATTTTGCTTTTAAATTTTCTCTATGTAAACACTATTTTTGGATAATTACTCTTTGAGTCCTCGAATTAGCAAGAGTTAATGACATTTCGCTATAGTGGCAAATGCGCTTTTTTGTCAATCCTCACAAAATCACCCTCTTTCCTATTTACCATCTTGTCATCAAGGTTATTTCTTTAATTATGACATAAAATCTACTTAAACAAGCTTTACAAAAATATGTTTTTTCAATTTAAAAGTAATAGTTGTGTTATAGAAAAAAGATTTGGGAGATTATAGAAAATTTGAATTGTATATCCACCATACCAAACATAAAAGTAATAATAGTTTTGCGGTTGTGGTGGGTAACCCTATAATGAAAGCCATATTCCATAAAGCAAATTTCTAAACGACTTTCTCTAAATTCAAATCAAACCCAACGTAATTGTTTTTGAATCACAAAGCTATTATTAACATATATATGGTCCATCTTCGACTTCTTTTTTCTTTACTTTATCTGATTTATATCTTCATTTTCATTATGAAAAACAATTTTAAAAAACAAACAGTGATGATGATGAGACAAACCTGTTTCTTCAGCTTTTCGTTGAGCAAGCTCATAATCTCCATTGCTTGTGGACGACACCACCAAACCCTTTAATCCTCTCATTAATTCTTGTGGCATTTTTTCACCTTTCTTCTTTTATTATTTTTCTGTTGAGTTGATTTATTACTTCTCTTCCACAAGATAGTATTTTCTGAAAACACGGTTTCATCAATACACAACTCTCAAATTCAACAAAAATGATTTTTAAACACTCATTTTGCATTTTACACAGAAATCTTAGCTTTTAGAAGCAACCCGTTTGCTGACGTTAATAGACTATTGTGTGAGAAGACCACATTGTAATTAAAAACAATAATCTTATATCTGTAAATCAAATCCATTGAAGAAGTGATAGATCCCTCTATATCTCTATAATTTGGTCAACTAATTTCACATAAGAGGTCTATCAATAAATGGAGGATTTTTGACTAGATTTAGAAGTGGGACTAGAGAGAACTTACATGCACGAACCTTAATTACAAGTGTTGAACTTGAAGGGACAAGACAATCCACGGATGATGTTGTTCATCGATCACACCATTCGAACCAGAACAAAGAACTTGGGATGATGAGCTCTTGGATGTCGTAACTTCTAAGATGGGATAGAGAGAATAGAGATTTGTGAAGAGGAAAATTAAGAGTTGATTCGTTGCCTTTTGCACTTTATTGTGTGTTTTTTATAACGGGTAGAAGATGGAGAAAGAGAGACGTGTGTAGAGAAAATCAAGTGTTGGTTCACTGTCTTTTGCTTATTTATTCCGTTTTTTTTTTCTTCTTAAAACGTCAAAGCTTATTTCAACTGTTTATCAGGATGTATTGTTATTATGAATTTATTAGTATCTTTCACAAGATAGTTTGGCAAAATAGTTACAAACTTCAATCGTTTTTTTGATGGATTTGGAAATCCGAATCGAAAAGTAAATCTTATGTTTTATTCTTTTTTTGTCGGACACATGAATGGTATAGTTAGTGTAGACTACTTTTTATAGTTGTGAATTGTAATTAGTACTTGTGTTAAAACGTAAAACCCACTCCTCTTCTTGCAGCTCATATGATGGTTGACCTTTTAAATATTCAAGATTGACACGTGGCGAGCATCCATCGAAGTCAGCTAACGAAAACGTACTCTAGTCGTAACTCGTAAGTCGGCCCACCTGATACCTCACTAAGCAGCATTATATGCCCTAAAACAATTCCTCCCTCTTTTTCATATACTTAATTTTGTATATTTTGCTTTCGTATCGTATTTTCAATTTTTTATATGTGTGACTTTGGAATCAATTTATATATATAAGTGACTTTGGAGTAGATTATATATGTTTGAAGTGTTAGGAAAGAGAATATTTCTAAGGACTAAGAAATAAAAACACTGTCTTTTGGAAACACCGAAATTGAACTTGGTAAAGCGATTCAATAATATTATGGAAATTAAATATAATGAACTTATTTTGGATATAATACTGCATTGTTATAGGGAAATACATTTGTGGGTTTTGTTCATATATATTTAGCCGTTATCATTGCCATTATGTAACAACGACTATTGAGTTATACATATAGTTTTAGTTTAAACTTTAGATTAATTTTCGGGTTCAGTTGACCGGTTAAGTTAGATACTTGTATATAAAGAACATATTGTATAGTTTTGCTTCTTTCATGAAAACAGAATTCGTAATCGTAATAAACTCCTCTCTCAATTTCTCCTTCTCTCTAGATTGTATTAGTGACTTTTATAAATTGTTCTTATTTTATTTTTGAAAGTGGTGGGAGATGTTATTTCCACAAAAATAAAAGAAGAAATCATATATGAATAGTAGACGTTGGATCCTATGGAATTCAAATGATTACGGGCGGCACAATGAAAGCTTTCGAGATTGCTTTTTTCTATTCTTTCTTTTCCCACATTTCCTAACCCAATTCAGCGAACCAGTTAATTTATTAACACTAACAAATTACCACAAAAACACAACAGGATTTTCAGTGTTACTCATAAATATTTTCATATGCTATCTTTAAGAAATGTTGTATTTATGAAAATTCTATCTAAAATTTAAAGAAATAGTTATAAATAATTTAACCCAAAAAAAGAAGTTATAATATCTTTTTCAAACAGTATTAATTGGTGTTAGTCTTTAATAGTAACAGATATTATGTGGTTAAAAGTTGAAAACAGTAAATAAGAAAAATGGAAGGTGAAAACAAAAATAAAAGAGAACCCTAGCTTGATGTAGAAGTGTTGTTAAAAGAAAAAAAAAGGCTTGAAGTAGAAGATTGTGATCAGATATGACAGAAGTAATTAGGTGTGATGAGATTGTAATTTCAATCAAGTCTTCTTTTTGTTTGTTCTGTTTTTCATAAACCAATCAATTAAGTTTAAGACATTGAGATTAAAATAAAAAGAAGAAAGAAAGAAGTAGTTATGATCGCAAGAATGCTTTGTTTGTTTGTTGGTCGCATGGTCCATTATTTTCTTTACCATCATTTGCGCATGAATCTCTCTTTTATTTGTTGTGTTTTACCATAAATTGCGCAATAATATCTATGCACTAATATGGGCTGGTTATAAGCGGCCCAAAGGTTTACTCGTGCCCAAGGCTGGCCTGGGATGAATACTTTCATTATATTTAATTCTCATTTTTGTTTTATTATACTCGTATGTTTTACTTGTGAGCTCAAGGCTGGCCTATGATATAAAGTTTTGAAAGAAAAATGATTTCATGTTTTCATTAGACGGTGAATTTTCAACTTAAAACTAATTAATAATGAGTAGAAAGGTTCATATCTTATATATACACTACTTAAAATCCTACTTAATGTCCAATGTGAAACATTATTATTCTTAATTAGATTTTAATCAGCGATAATCGTGAAACTATTTATTCTTTAAAGTTAGTATATATAAAAGTTTGCAAATTGTATCTATTTATAAAATATTTATATTTTGTAATTTCCAATTGTTATTAAGTAACAATATACCACAAGTCCTCTAGACAAGTTCAATTTCATGTCGTTATTGTTTTTAAAAAAAAATCCTAAATCAATTTCTAATATATGTTTAGCTTCTTTCCCAAAAACCAATTTTTAATTAAAAAGGTATGGGTTGCCAAAAATCAAAGGTAAATGGGGATAAAGCTGCATGTTAATAAGAAGTATGGTTATGTGATTGAAATAAATTTTATAATATCATGAAACATAATATTCATAGAACAACAAGATATTAAACAAAAATCAACGAAAAACTATGATTAAAAAACATGCAATAAATAAGCGAACTTGTTTATACTCTCTCCATTTTATATTAGGAGTCATTTTAGATTGTAAATATTGTTTCAAACTAAGTGTTGTTAGATATTATTAGTGCAAATGTTTGGTACAACTTTCCATTTTTTCCATTACTTTAATGTGTACAACTAATAATAAATTTTCTATTATTTTTAAGGATAAAAATTAAAATAGAATATTGAATTATTTTCTTATTATGTATAAAATCATCTTAAAACAATACTTATCTTCGTTTTAAATTATAACTCTCTAGCGTCGATGGTTTTCTTAAAATAAAATATTTATTTTACTAAATATAATTGTAAATAACACCAATCATTTTCTGTTAATACATATATTCGTTTAGACACCCTCACACAAAAACTTTCCATTATTAATGTATTTTATTCATTGCCCAGAACTTCGAGAGTCGATAACGACACCGTTAGGTAAAAAAATGAGACAAAATTATTAAGGTGATTAGCTCTTTTACTAGCTACTTCCATAACATGTGAAGAAATTGCTTTGGATTTTATAATAATTTGATGTGACGTCGACCATAACGAAGCAGTCAAATGGATGTCGTAGAATTTGATTATTGTATGGTGGTTAAAGATGGATGCAGAAAAAAGGGATAATGGTAAATGGTATATATTGTTTGGATTTGTGTCAATCTCTTTTAATAAAATTGAGGTTCTTGGATATATGATTTTGTTTTGATACCTATAATATTATTAATTCAGTCTAAACAGAAAAATAAATAAATAAATTTGGATTAATATTTTATTCTTTGATGAACGGCCAAAATTTGCACTTAATCGTTAACAATTCAACTCACATGCCTCAATGTCACATGCTTCTTTAATGATAAAACGTTAAACCTTCCGAGACAAGTAGAGTGATCTGAATTGATCAAAGACATTTAATTTGCTAAAAATATGAAAAAGACTATAATTTAACTTACGATATGCCGCATGACTATTTTGTTTTTTTAAGAATAAAAATTTAATTTCTTTAGTCGATTAAAAATATATATGATTTAATGTTTTGTATTTTTTGAATGTATAACTCTTATATCTGTATATTATTTAGTATACAATTACTATGTTTGATTTTTACTGTTTAAGAATATAGAAACAATAACGTACAGTTCATTAAGTTAAAATCTAGATTATAACTAAATAATTTAAATTTAAATTATATTTATTTTATTAATATTATTTGTTTTGTTTAGTATTTAAGATAATCTAATTGTATTTTGATTGTTATATCTAGGAATCATCCCATGGTATACCGTTTCGTATTAGTATCGACCCAAACCCGTCCTACCATCTAATCCCGTTCAGCGAAACTAAACATATCTAATGGATTTCACCCGTGGTATACCGTCTCGTATTACTGTCGATCCAAATCCGTCTTACCATCTAACCCTGTTTTGTGAAATTAAACATTTTGTTTTTGTTAATTTTGTTTTAATAATACTTTAATTTAAAAGATATATACTTCAAATTAATTGAAAAATTTCTTTCAAATGGTTATTTAATTTTTCTAAAATCCATACATTATAATATTCTAAACCCGTCTCACCATCTAATCCAGTTCGGTAAAATTGGTTATTTAATTATTTTTTTCTTTTTTTCTAATAAAATATTTTTTATTATAAAATTTATAATTTAAATCAATTTAAAAGTTTTCTTTTGAAATGATTATTTAATTTTATAATTTTCATATATTATATATATTCTAAACATTTTTCGTTAAATATTCTAAATATTTTATAACCTTTAAATAACTATAATATTTATCTTTAATAAAATATAATATTAATAAAGCCCTAAAATTTCTTTTTTTAAAAAATAATTAGAATTGATGGAGATATATTAGATAAGGAAATGCTAATAATTAAGAATATTAATTAATTGATAATAATCAATTTCAATGACATTCCTTGTAAATAAGTTCCAACTTGAGGATTTATTTGCTAAAATAGCTACAAAAATGTATATGTAGATTATTGTGAATCTTGTAATTTCCCAAAAGAGAATGTTAAAACCTGCTTTTGGTATATTTAATAGACTAGGTGAGTACCCACGCTACGCGTGGGCTTTTGTTTTAAAATTTGTTAAAATAAATTATGTTGATTGTTTTTATTATTAGTAAAGTTAGATTCATCTTACATTGTTATAAAGTTAGATACACTTTGACTAAATTATATCGACTAAATATTTCTTGTAAGTAAAATTATCAACTAAAATTATATTGTTATTAATGGTTTATCAACTAAAAAGCCACAAGTTATACTCATCAGCTATAGGGAACAATAAACATATTAATTAACTATATTAATCTATTTTCTAAAAGGTCTTAGTTTGTTTTCTATCACTTAGAATCGATCAAGCCAGTTTTCTTTCTGTAAAATTACTAAACTAATAAAGGTTAGCTAACAACCAAACTAAACTAAAATACAAATATATTGTGTTTGTAGAAAGAAAATCCTACAAAAACCCTACTAAAAATGATCTCGTTTAGTATATACTCTTTTTAACACATTTCGGTTCAAACATGTACAAGTGTTATATGGATATCTAGTTTGTAGTTTCTGCTATATCTAGTTTGTTCTTTTAACCTTCTCACGCTCTAGTCTCGTTTGTAGTTTCTTCAAAGAGTATATTTTGACTATGCTTGATTTTCAAGTTCCCCTTTCTCCATTGTTGACCTTCTTCTTCCACATCTTCATTCACTGGTTCTGATTTTTCAACACTGCATCTCACTTTCAAAACTTTATAGATCCAATGTATATCTGCAACAAAACGTAATCTGTTTCTTTTTATTTTATTTATTTTTTATTATTATTTTTATCTGTTTCTTTTTAGCCTCTCTGATTGTGGAAAGAAGAGGAGAGCCGAATAACATAAAGCTAGAGGTAAGATGTGGACATTACTTTTTTTATAAATTACCTCCAATGTATCTTTAAAAGGAATGAATAGATGAAAATCTTACCAACAAGGTCAATCAAAACTTACAAATAAACTACAACTTCACGTAGTAGAGATGATCAAATTAAAGACAAAACCAGAGACATATGGATTACCTAATCGTGTAGGAGTTCTTGCGCTTTATCTTCAAAGTTGTAGTAGAGGGAGATTTAGATTTCAGATTTTGCTTCATCTTTTTCTACGTCCTCACCAATTCTTTCTCGTAGTCCACTTCGAGAGGCATGTTCTACTTTCAAAGTGTACTGAAGAAAATTTAGTAATCATGTTCATCATAGTTATCAGAGGCCATCTGATATATCTTCATGCATATGCCCACTCTCTCATACTCTAGTTTTTAGGTTCTCGGTTCATGTTTTAGGAAAAAAACAAAAAATACGAAAAGCATAACTTTTTTGAAAAGATTTGCATCTGTACCATAGATATATTACTATTCCATTCAAAAATATAACCATGAGCAGTGACATTGTCGTACCTAGAAAAGGTTATCGGATTAAAGTGGTATACAAAAATAACGAAGAATGATTTCAAAAAGAAATTAAAACTTATGAACTACTCACCATATAACTAAAGCCGATCATCTATAGATAAACTTCAAAATGCTTTTTATCTAAATAATATTTTTGCAGCCCTCTCTGTTGTGATTTAGAAGAGATTTGGAAGTGATAAAGAAGTGTGACAAATCTCAGATCAACAAAATTGTATGGAGTAACCGTAGACCTTCCTGCAACAATTTACTTACATGAATCTTAAAAAGAAATCGAATGTGAGATGCACCAGATCTGTTTAGAGGAGATTGTAAGTGAGACTGAAAACCTTTGCAATCGGCTGACACTTGAAATTCACATCTACATTGATTCTCATCTTTAAAGTATGCTTTTAAACTCTAGATAGGAAGATGAAGAGGGTAGCGAAACTGAAAAACATTAATGTTAAACACACGATTCTCCCCACATAATAATTTAACTGAATATTTAACTTGTACACGTGTCTTTACCTCTATTGCTGACGTGTCAAGCAAATGGAGAGAGTTGAGCTCCTTTCATATATATGATTACCCAAGAATATAAAAGTTGTCTTTTTATTGTTTAACCTTTCAATTTTATAACATTTTTAAAAAAATTCATTTCGTTTTAGACCAAACAAAGATTATTTGTTATCCTGATTTTTTATTTTTTTTTATCGTTTTGTTGTTTCTGAAAGTTCTTACTGCGTTGTCTCCTTGCTAAGTAAATCATATCCACCGTTTAACCTTTTAGATTGGTTTAAATGGGATCTATGGATTATACAATACAATGTTGTTAACCTGTTAGATTGGTTTATAGAACTGATTACTATCTATCCACCCTTTCAAAATGGTTGACATTTTCATATCTATTACAAATACATTTTTTTGTTTTTCCCATTTTTAATAGTCCGGCTAGCTGTTTGACAAGTAAAACGAAATCAAATAGTTATTAATAGCAAGCTCAGTGATATAAACATATTACATATAATATATTATTAAGTTTAAATATGTATGCATTCGTAAAATGGCACGAACAAAGCATAGTATCTACATATACATTTTTGCAGGCATGTTAGCAAATAAATCCTCTACTTGACACTTATTTACAATAGCATGCTATTGACATTAAATCTTTTTTCCTTAATTATTTGATTTGATTTTTAATTTTTGATTTAATATATCAATCACATTATCATTCAAATTTAATCCAAACAACAAATCTTAAATCAAATCCTTTAAAATTAGCTACACATAATTATTTACAACATTATTAATATTATACTTTATTAAAAGGTAAATTTTGTAATTATTTAAAATTTATTAAACGTTTATAATATTTAACGGAAAAACATTTATAATATTTATAAAATACAAAACTATATGTTACATATAGATAAATATTTTAAATGTGAAATCTATAAAAATTAAATAACTATTTGAAAGATACCTTTTAAATTGATTTGAATTATAAATCTTTTAATAAAAATAATATTTAAACAAAAAATAAAACAATAATATTTAATTTCAACGAACGGGATTATATGGTGTGACGGGTTTAGAATATTATAATATATAAACTTTATAACGATTAAATAACCATTTAAATAAAAAAAATTGAAATTAATTTGAATTATATATATTTTAATTAAAGTATTATTAAAACAAAAATAATAAAATAATATTTAATTTTACTGAACGGGGTTAGATGGTAGGACGGGTTTTAGTCGATAGTAATATGAGAGAGTATAGCACGGATGAAATCCATTAAATATGTTTAATTTCACTGAACGAAATTAGATGATAAGACGAATTTGAATTTATAGTAATATAGGACGTTATACAACGGGTGAAATCCTATAACTAACAATTAAAATACAGTTATATAATTTAAAATATATAACAAAACAAACAATCGACTTACAGTTTACTCCATGATAAAATCAATGGATTGTACAATATATAGAAATTAAGATTATATATTTATAAAATATAAAACAATATGTTACATATAGATAATTTATAAAAAAATATATATTCAATTTAAAATAAAATAAATAGTGCCGCGGTGTACTGCGGATTAAAATCTAGTATTATACAATTTTTTAGTTTATTTCATAACAAATACTTTCACTAAATGTATATAATATTTTATTTGAGATTAAAAAATTAACATGGGCAAAATTTTAAAAATAATTTTAATCTAATATTAAAAAAAAAAACATGGACAATCCGGCAGATCCTAAAATGCATGGCTGATGGCTCCCTTCGACGCCACCTACCACCATATATGAAATCTCTTCCACCTAACTCTCCACTCATCACCATTTCGCCATTTTTCTTGACTCCTCTTAAATAAAATTATATATTACATTTGGATTACCTTTAACACACTTTTTGTAAATTACTACAGAGTAATAAAATAGTACATGATTACTAAGAAAAACAAAAAATTAAATCTTAAATTGCTTAGCTAATGAAAGTGACTTATTGATATACTTTAATAGATTTTTAATAAATTTTATCTATCAAAAGAAATGCAACGAGACAAACTCAACTACCACCCCGGCTGATTCTTCCAAGCCTCATTTTATGTCGTTAGGCTATAATAATGGGAAAACAATATCGTACATGAAATTCTTAAGATCATAAACACTACCATTCATGATCAAAGATGACAACATGATGATGTTAGATTTTTGTTTAAATATTTAATATATCAAATATTTTCGACCATTTCATTCTCTCCCACCAAACCCCATATGGGTTTTTTTTTTCTCTCCTACCATCATCACATAATCATTCACCCACCTGAAAATATAAATCAAGTTTAATTTTGTTGACTGCGATAATCTATAATATAATTTTATAGCAATTTCAAAGATCAAATGTTTGTGGGAAGAGAACGTGGGCATTTGGGTACCCGTCTGGGTTCGGTTTTTTTTTTTCGAGTATCGGATCTATTCGGATAGGAGGTTAAGAACCATTCGGATATTTTTAAATTTCGGTTCGGTTTCGGTTTGGGTTCGGATTTTTGGGTTCGGGTTAGGTTCGGGTTTTTTACTTATATATACCCAAATCTATCCGAAATACCCGATTACCCGTAAATATATTGGTTACTTTTTATCCAAATATAACCAAATGTAACCAAAATACTTAAATTATCTAAAAAAAAATATAACATTGGTTACTTTTATCTCAAATATATCCAAATATATATAAATTACTAAAAATATGTATATTCGGATTTATAATTTTAATTTTGGGTGTTTGAGGTATTACAAATATATATATATAACTAATATTTTTAGGTTTATATTTGTATTCGGGTACCCACGGGTATTAGATTCGGTTCGGGTTTGGTTTGGGTTTTTTCGGGTAGTGAAATTTAAGACCTATTCGGGTAATTATAAAATCGAGTTCGGGTTCAGTTCGATTATTTTTCGGGTTTTTCAGTTCGGGTATTCGGTTCCGGTTATTATGCCCATGCCTAATAGAACCAATGGATAGTGGTTCTAATGTCAAATTGCGAGTGATGAATATATTTTCCAATCTACTAATCGTAAATGTTATCTTGTTTTGGTCACTACAGATGTTTTAAGTGGGTAAAAAGTTAGTTTTCAAATAGATTTTGATGATTAGTCTGGATTTTGGTATACAATCCTCCTAGTTGATAATTTTTTAAAAAATGTTTGTTGGAAGACTCATATTAGCCTAGACTGTGAATTCAGACGTATCTGTAACAAGTTATATTATCCAGACCTGACTTTCTATAAAGTTAGCACAACAAGTCGTTGTTAGACTATATATTAATAAACTGGAGTATTATTTATTCGATTTTTAAAATAAATTGAAAAGTCTACAATGTTTCACTGGTCCCAAATCTTTTTTTGTTATAGAACCATATTTATTTCTTTTGTTTTAAGACAGTAGATTATTAATAATCGGCGCTGTTTATAGCTTCCGATTTACATGTGAATTATTACTAGATTCAACATGTAAGTTTCTTGGAAATTATATTGCTAATTTCTTGCGACTCACCTAGAAACCAAACGTTGAACCCTTGAGTTGAGTTCACACGTGACCGGTGACCATAACTTTTTTTTTTTGTATCTACTCGTGAAAACTTCAAGGAAATCTTCACAAAATATTTTAATGATGTTGGAAATTATATCACCAACTACAATAATGGAGACTTGTTTTGTGAATATTATATAAACTTCGAACAAAATCTTTGTATTGTATATTAAATATGATAAGTTGATTTTTATTCACATTCATTTTCATTGGTTTACTTTTTTTTATCATGTAAGCGATTGTTTAATGGTATACATATGTTGTGGTTGAGCTTAGTGAACTTGAGATGAAGTCCTAACAGAAAGTTTTAGTAACAACATTATGCTGATAATTACATAAAAGAATTTGGTCTTAAGCTTTTGATATTGAAGAAAATATTAGGATCATCTCTACTAAAAATATGATTTAATAGAAATTTGTAGTAAAAATACTAATAACGTTGTTAAGATAAACAAAGTTACAAAACTGATCACATTTTTCTAAAAAATATGTGTAAATATATGTCTTTGTTTTTGGTAATGCCAATCATTTTTGCTTTTCTTGGTTAAAATCGAGTGAATTTACCAAAGAAAACCAAGGAACTCAAAAAGATTCTGCGAATAAACCACAATGTTCATAACTATTAAGTAAGAATGTAAGATATATCTGGTAGCTAGTAACAGACAAATAAAATTTTGTTTTCTCCTAATCACCACGTGAATAATGAGCTCTACATTTACGGTTTAATTTCAATGTATACTACAATTTTCACAAAAAAAGAAAGAACAGAATAATTTAATAAATTTATTGGTGAGTTTGTTTTTGGCGATGGGGTCATGCTTCTTCTGTGGATGTCATGGACCATGGTGTCATATCCATGGGGTAACTTCCCAGCACCCTTAGGAACGACGTGTACTCTTGAACCTCCGCAAGCGCGTTCTGTGCACGCGGCTCAGCCATCGATGCCTCAAAATCCACGTAAAACATGTACTCGAAGTTCTTCGACGTCCCAAAGCTCCCGTCACCAACAACCCTAAGCGGGCGGTTATGGTGAGGCCGGGACTCGATCTTGGTCAGGCTAATGTCTCTGAAAGCGAAAGCCGAGAGGACTTTAAAGAGGACGCTAGTTCCTTTGTGCTCTTGGGCAGCAAAGACGATGCTAGTCTTGAATGGCCGGTCCGTGCGTGGGATTATAGGCTCACGCGCCAACATTAGGAAACGAGTGACGTTCCCCGGGTCGTCTTGAATCCCATCCGCTAATATCTGGAGGTTGTAAAGCTCAGCGGCGCGTGCGCTCGCCACAGCCGCCGTGTCATGTAGGTCGTTAGCTGAGATATACTCCGCAGCAGCCGCTGTGTCATGGAAAGCCTCACGCGCTGCATGTGGTGTAAGGACGTCGAGGGAGTGTTCCGTCTGCGCTAGGGCTTGCGGGTGAGAGATCACCCGCGAAACACAGTCAGTTCGGACTCCCGGGAGTGCGAGGAGGCAATGGTGGACCGGAATCTGAACTTCTCCAACGATGTGAAGACGGTGACGGAGAAGAAGATCATAGTTTCGATGGATCGAACCACCGAGTGAGTTCTCCACCGGAAGCACAGCTCGATCAGCGATCCAAAGCTCCACCGCCTGAAAAGCAACGTCAAACTGGTCACAAGGAATGGCGTCGCAATTGGGATAAGCTTTTCCGGCAGCTGCTTCCGAGTAAGCTCCGGGAACGCCTTGGTAAGCTACACGTAGACTAGAACCATGCAACGGTGCCGGAGATAGATCAGTAATAGTCAACGGCTGAGCAGGAGCTAACTTTCCGTTAGTTGACTCAACGGCGACGAGACCAAGATTCACAGAGCCGTTCGTGTGACCATTAACGGCGGCGATTTTGTCCGCTAAACCACCGGTATTTTCAACAGAAGCAACTTTACTAGATAAAATGGCACATGAGCTTTGCCAATCAGATCGACTCACGGAGACACCGTTAGGGAAGCTAAACGACTCCGACCTATAACCGCACGTAACAGCCACGCGCTTTGGAATCGCGTGGGAGAAACATTTGTTCCTAGACGTCGGATCTGTTGATCGGAACTTGAGATCACACGACGTTGCGGCTTGCATGGTTTGGTAATGATGGTAAGACAAACAAAATTTGAGAATAAAAGCTGTATTATAGATTTATAGTGTTGGAAAGCTTGAGTTCTTTCGTTGAGAGAGAAGCTCAAGCTGAGAGATAAAGGAGAAGAGAGATGGTCTTATATACACACTAACACACAAGAATAAATTTTGTTTTGTTTTTGACAAAATTAGTCTTGACGTATGTAATTCGGTAAAATCCTTCACCTACCACCTTCCATGTAATTTCTATACTTTTTTTTCTTTCTGAAAACTATAATAATAGTTGTCTTTATTGAAATATATGATATTGTTGGTTTACGTGAAAGCGATATTCTTCATTTCTTCTTAGTTCTTACCATGGTTTTGTATTGTTGGTGTTACGTCCATAGATTTTTCTACAAATATCAAGATCATTGGTGTTTCTTTTGAGCAGTGGATGGTAAAATTTCTCTTAAAAAGTATTGAATATTCTATTATTATATATACATATGTATATATATATATATAGTTTTTTAATTGTTTGTTTTTCAATTAAAACTTAGTTACCTACTTCAAGAAAAATTAGATAGTTTATCCGCACTATGTGTGGGATAAATATATTATAGTAAATTTTTTATTATTTGAAATCTGAAATTTGCCTGTGTATTATTTAATGTAATATTTTTTTTTTGAACCATCTAGTTTTTGCATTAAAATTATTATTGCCCGTATATTGATTGTTATTAAATATGTATAAATATATTAGTTATTATTTTTATAATTTTCTTATTAAATTAAATTAAAATTATATTTTTAGAATCTTCTGAATATTTATAATTTACTTAAGTGTAATTGATATTATTTTTGGAAAAAACTTTATTTATAAATGTATTGGTAATATCTGATTAGAAAAATGAAAGTAGTACTATATTAATATTTTTGTTAACATATGATTTATGTTTCTATATAAAAACGAAAGTAGTTCTATATTAAGTTCTGAAATATTACTTGCTTAATTATTAGATTATTTTAATTGGAATTTCTTTTTTTAATTATTTACTACTTTTAATTGGATTTACTTTTTATTGTTTCTGTTATTGAGATATTTATATGTACTACTAATGATAAATTTTATAAATGATCTAGTAAATGAGGGACAATGAAGTAAATTGATTGAGAATTGCTCTGACACATCAGCTGGCATTTCTGTAAATACGACTGTAACTAAATTTTGTTTTTTAAGTGTGATTCTCTATTAATAATTTAATATATAGAGGATAAATGAATTCAGAAATTAATAAAAATTTTGATTACGAAAATATATAGTAGGCCCAAAGTTCACTTTCTCATATGTGGAATTTTATATGTCCACGAATAACACGGTTCAGCTCACCTTCTTTTACTTTGACACAATCGCCAAGCTGTGAGAGCATGCGCAGACCATAATGGACACATATATAGTAAATGGTTTTGTATTTATTATGATTTATGAAGTTGTTGGTCATTTTCATTTTTGACGATGTCTATTATTTGTTCGCTTTGGTGAAAATATTTGGTAATTAATTAACAAAGTGAATACTGTTTTACGAAACTCGGAAGGTGATCTATGATCTGTCATTTCGGGAGCATATATTTATATACATGATTTGTATTTGACTGATAACATATTTCAGGATCTTGGATATTGAATCCGTTTCTACTACAAAAAACCGCAAAATTGTGTGTTTTATGCCAAAATCCCTAAATTTGTGATTTTTTTACTTAAACTGTTTTCCAGTAAAAGTCGCAAACTATGTCATCCCGTAAAAAGTAACAAAATCTTGTTTCCGTAAAAAAAAAGTGTAACATTGAATTTTCCGACAGAATCATTATCTTATATTCTTTTCTGAATAATTGCTGAAAATGACCTTTTCACATTATCCTTTTTTAATTATACTCTTTCCTATTTGTCATTTTCATTTCTACCCTCTTTAAATTTTTTAATGACCATTTTACCCCTATTTGGAAATTGTTTTAGGTAAACAAAATGAAATATTAATATTTTTCGCTTAAAATATTCCAAAATAAATTTCTCGCCAAAAAATTTTGAAAAAAAAATTTCTCGCCAATTTTTTTTTTGGCGGGAAATAGCTTCACAAGGGATTTTAAAAGTGTTTTAAAAGATTTATACGGGATTTTAAAAGGGATTTTAAAGGGCTTTAAAAGATTTACAAAGCTTCACAAGGGATTTTTAAATTGTTTGAAAAGTGTTTTAAAATATTTACAAGTAATTTTAAAAGGGTTTTAAAAGATTTACAAGGAATTTTAAAAGGGTTTTAAAAGATTTACAAGGGATTTTAAAAGGGTTTTAAAATATTTACAAGGGATTTTAAAGGGCTTAAAAATGATTTAAAAGATTTACAAGGGATTTTAAAAGGGTTTTAAAGATTTACAAGAGATTTTAAAAGGGTTTAAAAGGGTTTTAAAAGATGTACAAGGGTTTTTTAAACTCTTGTAAAGTTTTTTAAAACCTTTAAAAATCTCTTGTAAATCTTGTAAAACCCTTTTAAAATCACTTGTAAATCTATTTCTCGCCAAAAAAAATTTACAAGGATTTTTATAGCTGTGAAAAATTTTGGCGGGAAAAAAAAATTTGGTAGGAAAATTTTAGTTTCCAATTACATGTTCCTATTAGATGAGGATAATTTGGTAATTCTGTTCAAGGAAATGAGTATTTTTAAAAATGGACAACACGAAAGAGTATGTTACAAAAGAGTAGTAAAAAAAAGGTAGTTTTGCAAATCTCCTTCTTCTTTTTTGGTTAAAAACCATAAAATTGCATTTTCCCGACACAACAATAACCATATAGTTTCTTTTTTTGTCATCGACAACAACCCTATTGCTTTACCAAAACACACAAATCTGTTTTCTCGCAAAAAAAAAAAATTATGGAATTTTTTAATAGTTTATTCGATTATAAAGTCATCAAAAAAACCAAAATAGTTAAGATTTTAATAAAAATACATATAGCTTAAACCATATATAAATTATAATCAACAAAAAAAGTGTACTCAAGAAAAAGATACATGTAATCTAAATAAAAATTAAATAGTTAAATTCGGTGGTGCAAAATATTAGCATTGATTGAAATAATTGATGCATTTTGCATCGGTTAAAAGAATTATTTGAATTAATGTTAATATGTATCAGCTGCAAAATATGAGGTTAATTTTACATCAGTTAATATAAATGATGTTAGTATTTACATTAATTTATTAAAATAATCTTAATATTTAATTTCGTTAATATTAAATCATTTTTATAATAACCAATATTATTTAATTTCATTAATTAATATGGAAGCAAACCATTAAATTCATTTTGGAATAATAGTTGCTAATAAACTTTCTTATATGGAGGGGGGACATAACAGATATTCTCTGTTAGCCTGTAAGACTAAAAATAGCTTGGTTGCTCTCCACCTCTTCATCGAAATTGTTTCGATTTCCCTTATTTGTGTCAATGGTTGTATTAGAATGTTTATGTATCTTGTAAATTTTTTATGATATATTATATTTGGTTGGCTGGAAAAAAAAATAAAAAAACTTTGTTACACCATAAAAAAACCAAAGTCGCTTATATAACATTCTTAAATGTCTCTTTTTTTAAGTGAAAGTGATGTGGGCGTAGATAAATTAGCATCATTTGTTTTTACGACAAATGCTTAGTCATTAATAAATTATCGATTGTTATTGATTAAAATTTTCTATTATTTTCTATATGACGTAAATTCATATATTTATATTAATATTCTGAAAGTAATGCAACATCATCGATGATTATTGTATCTGATTTTAAACTATAACGTACGTGCGGGAATTTCATATTTTATTTTTAAAAAAATCTAAACTAATCAAAATATTTTTAACCATTTGATTATGGGTGTTAAATAGGATATGAATTCAGTTTTAGTTTCGGTTATATCATGTTATATTAGTTATTTTGGAACGGAAAGCTAACCCGTCTTGTATTTGTCATAAATTCTTCATCCCATAACCCGTCTCGTATACATGAAACAAAAACATTAACTTGTTATATCCATCGTAAATAGAATATGTGTAACAAAGTATATATGTGCAAGGTTATGTGTGCAAACAAATTTATTTTATATAGTTTTCATAACCCGTACTCATACCAGCTAGATATGAATTTTGGAAACTAATAATTACTTAAAAGTATTTTCTGTTTTTATTTAAATTTATGAATTTTGTAATTACTATTACATCCTTAATGAATTAATTTAAAAATACTTAAAACCAATGGTATTTTTTGTAATATCTTACCTTTTATAAGGTTATATTATATCCAATGCTTCCTAATTAATAGTATAATTTTTGTATCGATTATAAATAAGTAATTTAAATTTTTAATTTTCTTAATGCAACTGCCTTTTTCTCTATAGTGCATTTCACATATCCCTAGTATCTATTTAATTTTTGTTTATACGAACGGCATATTTTATTTTATTTTTGTGACACAACCAAAATCAAATTATTCAAAAAAACATAGATAGCAGATTCAAATCATATATATGAAAATTGGTCAACTCTCTATATATAATTGACACATCATTACTTTACCATTTTTCATGTATCTATTAATTAATTAATATAATCTCTTCAATTTCTAATTTATAAGTTAATAATATATTTATTATTTAATTGTAGTATTACTAAATTTATTTTAATATTACATGATTTTTCAATAAAACCATTTTAATAGTTTTCTCATACTCGAAGATTTTTTTTTTGTAATCCAAACTCAAAGTATGAGTATATAATAATTGTGGATTACTTAATGATTTGAATAAGTTATTCTCTTAAATTGATATTTATATTCTCTTAAATTGATATTTATACAATAAATCACTGAGGATGAAAAATACGTAAGGAACTCCATCATCAGATTCTTAAATTTCTAGAATCCAATATTACCTTCTGCTAAATAAATTTAATACAAACGTTGTTTATGAATTATGTGTATGATGCATTGTTGAGAATATTTTTAGAAAAAATATTTTTAATAGTAAAAGTAATTGCTTATTGCATGAGTGAATGATTAGATAAATAAAAATTATATATAAATTAAATAATACGAAAAAATCCTCTGCGTAACGCGGGTGATCACCTAGTAATAATAAATTGATTCCATTTATAAAAAGGACGATCGAAAACTAAAACCTTATCTTTTTAATGATTTAAGGTTGACTTTCTCGCGTTGAATTCACATTTTGCATTTGTTAAACTAAATAGAAATTACAAATCAGTTAAGACATATTCAAATCCAAGTTTGTTAGTAAACCGATTCAAATTGACTAGCAAACTAACTTTCTATAGAAATGTACTAAACAACTTATAAATAGAACGTGACGCAGATAAAAGCTCCTGTAAGATAAACGCAAAAACTAATGTTTTGAAAAGAAAAAGAAAATGACAAAATCGAATGTGATAATGGTAATATTGTTGGTGATGATTGCTGCAATAGGAGGAGAAGCACGACATAAACATAGAAAGACTTGGATAGGTTGCTTTAGGTATTGTTCTCGCAGCTGTAGCGAGTACGATGGAAATTGCTTTGAACATTGTAAGATCAAATGTGGTGGTCCTACTCCTCCAAAAACTAATTCAAGGTAGATTTTTTTCATTCTTCTTTATGATAGAGTTGGTACCTAATATCGTTAAAACGGACTAGCCTGCTCCATCTAATCTTCTTCGCAACATGGTAAAATATCATGATTGCGGGTTTGCCTGCCGATAGTGTGGATTTAGCTGTTTAAAATCATCCATCATGATGGACTAACTCGAAAGACCTAATCTTTTTTGAACCTTTAAAAATTAGTTCTAATTAACATGTTGTCATGACATCTATACTTAACATGCGGGTTCATGATTGGAATTAACACCCTTGTTGGTCACACTTAAATTTTGAATTTCATAAATAAAAGTGAAACTTTGTTTTATTTTATTTTTCAAATACACCATATTTTATACATGACTAGGAATTTACATGGGAAGAATTATACGTACAATGAAGAAACTGAGGTTCGAGGAAAGAGACATTGATAAAAGGCAACTCATGTAGAGACGACAATCTTATCACTATTTACTAAACCACTAGTGAATTCTTCAGTCTATATGTTGTTCGCGGAAGTTCAGTTAAAAGACCATCCAAACATAGAGGCTTGCTTTTCATAAAGAATATTATTTCCTATCAAAAACAATGTATAAAATAATATATGTGTTAAGAGACCATACATATATATTGGTCAAAGTATCAACAAAGAAAAGGTAATCGTTTAAGATGTGTTTGAATTTCAATACTTTACCTTTTCAAAGATCATTTTTGTCTTTATGCATTAGTTGTACTCTTGTAGCAAGATATATCTTCATGGACGATATCCGAAGAGATAAATCCTTTGTCACGTTATTTTCAGATGAGAAACAAAGCCAAGACAAAAGTGGAAGAAGCTGGTGCTTGTTATCAGATAAAGCTCTAGTTACAACTTTATTCTCTACAAAATCACTCACAAAGAAACAGAGAAAAACATCAATAACAAAAGCCAAAAAAAAACCTTCTTCAGATACTTAAATCTGAAAACATATCTTTCGAACCATAGAAGTCGCTCTTCTCAACTTCTCCATGGACGAATCAGCCACCAAAGTAAGCTTCTTCTCCTTAAATATTTCTTCTTACGTACTCTTTGCTTCTTTATTAATGGTTTCTTTCTTCACAAGAAAGAAAAAAAAAAATTATGACGTAATAGAATTTCTGATTAATTCTTTTGTACCTTTAGGGTTTAAAATCGCTGGAGTTGAAGAATAGTGATGACCCGTTTTCCATTGAGGGATATAACACTTAGCTTCATGCCTATACTCTCAAACTCGCATTGAGAAAACACTTCTCTTCATGCGGAAAGATCAAACATATTTATGTTCCTAGAGACTTTGAAAAGGGTACCATCAAGAGTGTTTCCTTCATGAGGATTGAGGGAAAAGGTGCTGAAGAGAAAGCATTGGAACTTAGTGGAACTGCAATCGTTAAAGCTGCACCATGACAGAAAGAAACCATGGATCATTCATTGACGTGCTGCTCTTGCTGAGAGAAGAACCAAAGAACAAAGCCTAAACGTTACTGGATATGACACTTTGCTTCCTGTGATTGATATCGAGATGGCGGTGTGTAAATATCTCTCTTCATATGGAGAGGTCACGCGAGTAATGGTTCTCCCTAGCTATGCTCGCGTTTCTATTATAGGAGAAGGATGTGTAAAGAAGGCACTAAAACTAAGTGGATGTAACAAATTTGCTCATGCCTTCTTGATTCTTGGTAACATATTAAAAACCTCTCATTAGTTTCGTTGTTTACACTCTATATTAGGTTTTAAAAAGAAGATTGAGAAGGAGAAGAATATGGAGATGGAGCAGTAGAAGGCTCTCTCTTAGGAGAAGAAGAACCTCTTTTTTTTTCTTTTTCTTTTTTTTTGGTAAAAGAGAAGAACCTCTTTAATGTTTATAACAGTAAATTACAATACAACTGATCCTTTCTCTACACAAACACATACTACCGATTTGCAAACAATGGACTGGATTTACCAAAATCTTAGCGTTATCTCCTAATCTTTTCCTAGCATGAACACTCCCTGAGAAACAAAGCTACCTCCTTTAGGGATCAAAACAAACTCTTTCGCTTCTGGACTTGTACACTCCTATACAGCTTCCACCTCTTGAATTCCACCTAAAAATTTATCTCTTTTACTATCATAGCTGGTCACTCTAGAGTCTAATTCAGTTTGGTTTCTGTCTGTGTATGAAAAAACCGTCTAACAAAAGTACATAAATCATAATCCAGCCAGGGAACACACACTGAAATATCAAATAACCATAGATTATATCCAAATTTGTATTCAAGAAGTAAGCCTAAACACAAATCCCAAAGCTGAATTACATATGTTTGTTTTAAAGACTAGTCACAAGGATCAAACAGTTTTACAAATCAAAAACAGATAAGAAACATAGCCAACAACAACAAAAGTGGAAGAAGCTGTTGTAAGTTACCAGATAAAGCTCGAGACTTGGTTCCAAAGTTGATAACTTTATTCTCTACAAAATCACCCACAAAAGAATCAATAAACAGAGAGATAATAATCTTCATTAATGCAAGTCAGAATTAGCTCAAGACTTAACTGCATTCTTTAGGATGACAAAGACATCTTAGAGCAACACCACAGTTACCCTTAGGTCTCTCACAAGCGATGCATAAGTCCGGTATGTGACCTTCGACTTCCATAGACACCCTAGCTCTTAATTTCACTTCCTCTGTTCCGGAGACATGGAAGAGACCAGTTGAGCTTTTGAAGTAGAGTTTTCCAGATCTGCAGGTTATGAGTTCAGATGGGTTTGAGATTAGAGTGTTACCACAGTAGTAGATTTCTTCTTGTGGGTTTTGTGTGGAAGGTGGGAGAATTAGAGAGAAGAAGAGAAGAAGAAGGACGATTTTTCTGGGAATTTCTTGCATTTCTTCTGTTTCTTTGTTGCTTTTTTTTTTGTGCTTTGTTCCTTTGCACAGTAATTTACGATGAGAGTGATTTTTAGTAATCCAAACAGAAGTTACATTGCTAAAGTAAAGTCATATACAATCATACATCACTTCTTTTTAGACTATTTACAAATTCTTACTCTACTCCAAATCACATTCTAAAAGTGTATCATTTGTATTTTGTAACTCCAAAATACGACCCTTGGTCCATCGCCTCGAAATTTATCAAATGTTTAGGAATGAACAAGCAGTTGCAGAAAAAACAAATATTGAAAAAGCAGCAAGCTTTTTGTTTCACAACTAT
This sequence comes from Arabidopsis thaliana, assembly GCF_000001735.4. Classification (NCBI taxonomy): domain Eukaryota; kingdom Viridiplantae; phylum Streptophyta; class Magnoliopsida; order Brassicales; family Brassicaceae; genus Arabidopsis; species Arabidopsis thaliana. Next base: position 16,262,904 of record NC_003074.8, on the reverse strand, counting down.
TCATTCATATATTGATGCGAAGGCCCATTTGATAAGAATGAAACTATGAATCTCTCTTTCTTATCCTTAAAATCCCAATTACAATGAAACAAACCCTAAATCGATAAGCTTGGAGTTACAGTTCTCAAATCTTATCTCCCAAGAACAGAGCACATAAAGCTCTAATCCTCTTTACACATCAATGATCACGCAGGATCCTTTTCTCTCTACTCTCTCTTACTATTTATAAGCTTCTTCACACGTGACTCCAATCTCTCACTTCAGTTCTCACACGTGCCAACTTCTCATGAACATATCAATACTCCCCCATTTAGACAAGTTTGTCCTCAAGCTTGAAAATGAATGAAGAATCTCTGTGACAGGTTCTAGTACCACCATGACGGCTTCCCTTATGTATCAACCTCTGGTTACTCTACTAATTCATCCCAAGCTGACATTGTCTCTAAGATATTGAGTGTACCGCATTGACGAACTGCAAGCTTCTGACAATTCTTGAAGAATGTGGTGACCCCTTCTCTGAAGTTCATGGACATGCGACAACTTCAAGCCTCTGTTTTGCACTAATGTTGCCAACTCACAATTCGGATTTGATCCTGCATCAAACTTATACTCAAATATCTGCAAATACCGAGCTTTCCAGCGGTGCCAAACATGGTAACTTTCAATCCCACGTTGCATCTTTGTACTCCAAAGTGTTGCAGCAACTAGTAGATAAGATTGACTGAAGTCTCCTAGTTTTGGTTTCTCATAGATGTGCAAAACTGTGGCCAATTGTTGTAGGTTAATGATATGCAGTTTCTTCTTTCTCCAACAATGCCACACAGAAAAATAGATGTCTCTGTCCCCAATTGTTGTGTAAAATCCGACAATCTCCCCTTCATAAGCAATCAGTTCCCCTTGAACGCATGGCTTATCAAACTTGAGCAACCAAGTCGTTAAAAACTTGTCTTGCTAATGATGTTGGAAGTGTTCAGTTCCTGTGACAGCCTCTTCATATAATTCAGTCTTAAAAGAAAACAGAAACTGCCAATAGATGGCTTGAAATGCCATGACAACTTATAATGATGATTGCCATAGGACAGAACATAGATGATTCCATTGCTGGCCTGAACCCTTTTTAACTCCCCAAAAATCTCACTCACCCTCTTGACAATCAAGATATGCCACTGCACCTTGCTTCCATTTTGAAGCCACCACCACAAGATCGTTATAGTACCCATTTGTCGGAAGAGATTGTGTTGTTGCTTATTTCCTTCTTTCACCTGTTTGAACTTAAATCTCCAAGACTTAAAGCACTTCCTCTGTTTCCTTCTACTTAGTAGTCTTGTAGGTATGTGAGAATTCATTTGGTGTTCCCAAGAAGACTGCAATACATCCGTCTCAGTTAGAGATATCATGAAAGCTTCTCCATAAGCAACAGCTTGCTCATTAATGTCTTCCACTCTATGGTCTTTAATCCATGTGATTGACTCACAATATTTTTTTGATTTAGAGACATTAGCGCCAATATCAGATTGCAACGCTACCTTATCAACCTCTCCAAGTGTGTCACCTAATTGTTCTAGAACCTGTTTATGTCCCTTCGTAGGAAGAATTGCCCTCTCAAGTGGAGCTTGAAAAATTTGGTGTATGGTAAACACTCTTGCAGTAGATTCTCCAAAGCTAACAAGCAGTCTGCATTTCCTTTTGCGCGCACAAAACCAAAACTTCTCGATTGTCCCACAATGAATTAGATTCCTTTAGTTCTGAAGTAACCTGTAGTTTTGCACTCTTGATTTTCCTACAAGTCACTCTTCTACTCCAATTGTATAACCAGCTATGATCGTTTCGTTTCTCAATTATTCTTTTCTCAAACTTGTATTTCAAGCTTTTGATCCAAGTGCGTAACCAGCCCTGATTGTGTAGTTTCCTAATTCTTCTCTTCTCAGCCTTGTATTTGAACATCCAAGATTTTAATCCTTTCATTTTCTTCTTCGTTTCCAGTCGTTCTTTAAGTGGAGACATTTTATCGAACATCTTGTGTGCAGAACAACTTTTCATTATACTCACTTGTTGAATTCTCCCAACATCACCGTTAACCACATCCATTTTACTGCTCTTCTGAATCTTTGTCTTAATCACTACAGTTTCTAAGTTTTCCACCACTGAATTTATTGCCATAAGTTCGTTGTTCCTCAAATTTTCAGAATCAGAAACAAGTAGCTGTGGACTTAGCAATGTCGCATCATTCTTCGATCCTTTCTCAACTGAGATTTCATCAACTTGATTCAAAGATTTGTCAGTGATCTCCAGAGAATTATGTAATTTCTCCACTGGAATCGTTTCTTGAATCGTGGCCATTGAAGGAGTTGCTTCTTGTGGATCGACCGATGTATTCTTCATCCTCCGGATCTTCGATTCGTCTCTCCTTTCCTTTAAAAATTGATCTTGCTTGGCAAGCAATCTGATTAGTTCCAGATCTTTTCTGTCGCCGAATCTCAGCACCAAACAATCCCTCAAATGTTCCCAAGATCGAAAAAGAATCATCTTCTGTCTCCTATAAAACCACGCCTCAGCTTCTCCTTCGATAAGACTCTGTGCAAGATTCATCTTCTCGTCGTCCGTAAAATTCTCCCAAACAAAGAAATCCTCCAACCATGAAATCCATGATCGCAATTCATGAGTCACACCATTGAAGGTGGGAAATCCCTCAAGACACATTGCGATTGACAAAAATCCCCAACTTTTGAAACCCTAATCTTCTTGCGTTCGATTCGATCCGAGCACACTAACGCACCATTTGATAAGAATGAAACTATGAATCTCTCTTTCTTATCCTTAAAATCCCAATTACAATGAAACAAACCCTAAATCGATAAGCTTGGAGTTACAGTTCTTCAATCTTATCTCCCAAGAACAGAGCACATAAAGCTCTAATCCTCTTTACACATCAATGATCACGCAGGATCCTTTTCTCTCTACTCTCTCTTACTATTTATAAGCTTCTTCACACGTGACTCCAATCTCTCACTTTAGTTCTCACACGTGCCAACTTCTCATGAACGTATCACAATCCGCAATGGTAAGAGGTCATGAGGGGCTCTTACCAATTTTCTAATTTTAAATTTTGAAAATTCTAAAGTTAATGATCTTCATTGAAGCTTTTAAAATTATCATGTCCAATGGTAGGGATCTTTAAGAGATAATTAGGTTCTTCTCAACTTCTTCAACATTTTCGTGGCTATATTGCCTCTCTTATTAACACTCAAAGTAGTTTCTATGTCTAATATCATCGAGTTGTGACTACCGAGTGTTAGTCCATTAATTTGGTGCGTCAAAGGCTAATGTGAATTGTTGTTTATAGAAGTAAGGGCTATATTAATCTATATGCCCAGATAAATCAAAAATTAAGAATATATCATTGTTTTTTGTATTATTAGTTCTCTCTCTATATTTATGTAAGTTGGACGAAAATGCCCTCATCACATATATCAAATTATTTAGCAATGTAATAAAATAGTTATCGATATTCTTATCATCAAATACTTGAGGAATAACATATTATAAATTGATGATTATCTATTAAGTTAACGTGATAATAATATATATACATGTAAGTAAAGAAATATATCATGTTAAAACATATGATATCGCGATAAAAAAAATGTTAAAGAGGTATACAATTAGTAATGTGTTAGATTTATTTTTAATATGCTAAGTTATACAATATATCATATAAACTTTTCAATATTTCTTTTTCTTTCATTCATTATGACATAAAAGTACGGTAAAAATAATTGTAACGTACTAATGTTTCATTTAGCAAAATATCTCACAGTTTTGTTTTGTTAGCATAAAATTTTTGTTAAGTAAATATGTCGATTTCAAAGCTTTGAAAATCAGATTTACATCAAATATGATGTTTTGTTACCAGAAAACAAATAAGAGATAAAAGATCATGTAATCTAGTGATGAGAAAAAAGAATGACACCAAAATTAAACCTAAAAAGATAAATTAATGAGCATATTATTCCTAAACTTTTATCTGATAATTTTGTTGTTATCGCGCGTGGATATGTAACAAAGGATATTTTGTTATTAAATTGAGTCAGATGAAAGAGAACTAAATAAAAAAAAATCATGCATAGATTCTTAATTTTTGAATCTTCTATGCATATCCATTGATATTTCTCTAGAAGTAATGGGTGATGGATGTATGATATGTTTAATCTCAACGCGAGACTTTACATTTAAGGGTTATATTAATGTATATGTATGGAAAACTTAAAAATTAGTTATTTATTATAAATAGTTTAATATTAAGTAAGTATGAAAGAGAATAAAATTAAAGGCATAAATATCTTTTATATTCTATTTAATTTACCTAATATGCCATTGTCTCACAACATTATTTATTACCGGATACTGTAAGCATGATATTGTTCATCTTACACCTGACGACACTATTCATCCAAAATTTACAACACTATTTATCATTGGATTGCATAAAACATTTATGATTTATGTAGATAACTATTTGATTAAAATGTTAACAAGTATATAATATCGCGCTAAATACAGATAACTATTTGATTAACATGTTAACTAGTATAGTATCACGATAAATTTATATATATCATATTAAACCATTTACCATATCATACAAATTAATATGAAATCATCAATTTAAAATTATAATAACATGTTATACTGAATATATCGTGCTAACATATTAAATATCTAAATAATATTTACATAAATATGGTAAGATATTTGATATATAGTGAAACTATAAAATAGTTGATACATGACATATTTGGTAAATTAACAAAGTAAGAATGACAGTTATGACTTTAATTTTTTTTTCTTTCATACATATCTAATATTGAATTATTAATAGTAAAAATCTAATTTTCACATCTTCTATGCATATCGATTGATATTTTCCTACATTCATTTAATCATCAATACGCTTCACAGTAAATTAGAAGTAGACACATGTTATTGACGTGCATGCACATGAATGTTTTTTTACTGGTCTTTGTTTATATAAACAATAGTTTAGTGCGGTAAGCTCTCAATGACCAGTCATCGCCTAGCTATTACATCATTTACTTAGTTTTATTCACTGTGTCTGTCTGAATTGTATTTCTTAAAAAAACTGGGTATTCAGTTTCGTGTAGATATGTAACATTGTGTTCCATAAAGAGTTCTAATATTGGCAAAGTCTTACATGAATAGATCAAAACAAAGAAAATATTGTTTACGAATAGTTCATACGTAAAAACGATGGACGTATACATCTCAGTCGTAAACAATGTCCCTTTCTAAACTCCATAACAGACACATAAGACAGCAAATACAAGAAAGCACACTTTGGATGTTATCTGTTTTATTTTAATTTTTTTGCCATAAATCAATTTGTTCACCAGCGTTTCCGAGGACATGGGCGCGCTTGGAGTGGGCATGATGGACATGGGCATGGGAGGGAGAGGAGGTATCGTCTCTACTCATTTACGCAAATCAGAAAGAAAAACACAATAAAATCTATAAGTTGCGATATTATTTTTTCAGAATTACACAACTCAATGAACATAGTATATATGTGTCATGCATCGTCGGCAAAACAAGAATAAATAATATGCAAAAGTATTAGTGTCTATTTATATACCTCGTGAGTATTTTGGAGATACCTCTCTCGCAAAAAATGCCACTAATGCTACAATGATAACCGCTACGAGTATCATTATTCCTGCAAATTAAATACGTTCTCTTATAAAAAAAACAAATTGCGATACTAATGTACTATGTATTTAAATGTAAATATCATATATGACTAAATGAAAGAGAATGAGATAAAGAACTTTGGCGTGGATATACCTAGTTTGTACATTCGTTCTCTCCAGCACGCTCTCGTTACCAGCAAGACGAGTATGATGCAAACGAGAAGTGTAGCTATTTTCAGCACAAAGAATGTTTGTGAGTCCGATCAAATAAGGTTATGAATATTTTTGGAATGTTGGAGACAAACCTAGTTGAAATATATCGGTGTAGTATTCATACTCCGTATATGCTCTTGTGCATAATACCACAAGAGCGAAAAGGAGAATTAATCCCATCGTGACTCCTGTCAAAAAATGGAACAAACATCAAAGTTTTCTGTGAGGCCCAAAAAGAAAAATTACTAGTCTTTTGTTTTTATCAGCTTAATTAACATTGGGGGAAAAAACAAAACAAAAAACAATGTAGACATAACTGGAAAAGACGCAAATGAAGAGTGCATAAATATTACATCGCCACAACTTAGAATAGAAAAAAAATTCTTGAGAACAAATTCAAAACCAGCAAGAATTTTAAGAAAATCAACAGTTATAAAGAAACTGTATATTATTTTAAATGGTACTGTAAAAGAGCATACCTCTTTTATATTTCGGCTGGATCCATTTCGATCTCTGTACTTTTATCCATAGTATAGGAAGAAAAAGAAATGTTGCTACGCTCACACTCAAACTGGTTTCTATGTCTAAATCCATTGAGTTGTGTGAGGTAGTTCGTTAATTTGGTGTGTTTAGGCTAACGTGAATTTTTGTTTATATATATAAGTAATACAACTGTAGAAGTAATGGATTATGGATGTATGATGTTGATCTCAACGACTTGACACTTCTTCATTCATTAATTAATTAAGTCTTACAATCTGGTTTAATTACTACCCACTACGTATACGATACACATTAGAGTAGAACTATACATGTTATTGACGTGCATGTGACAGTTTTTGTTCATTTATTTAATCTCTGGTCTTTGTTTATATAAAACATAAGTTTAATGAAGTACGTTCTCAATGTCAATGGTACAAGAAACAAGATCAATTTAAAATTGACGAGTGGTAATTTTATTAATTTATTGGTAATCGGATCTAAGGTTAACCTATTGAACGTCTTAGTTTTCTCTATATTAGTTGAGAAGCCAGCGATATTTTTTCTTGTTACATGTGGTTTGGATGAGATGCTATTTATTCTCTATAATATCTGGTATAAGTTCTGGTAATGCTAGTTCACTCTGCTAATAAGTTTAGCAAACAAAAAAATAATCTGATTTTCGTGTTTAGATATATAGTACTTAATATAGATGATGTTTATGATATTTACACACAGATTAATAAACGACATAAATTATATATTATATTAAAACTATTTATTATTTAAAGTTAATTCAACCAGTAATAATTTTTTTTGCAGAATCAAATAAAACAGTTCGAGTTCGGATTTAATGGGTATCTAATATCCTACCACTAGAGTAGATCTAAATATACGGTTCCGGTTCGGATCGGGTTCAATCGGGCTCAAGTCAGTTTGGATAAAAAGTTTCAAACCCTATAAATACTCAAAAAATAAAAACGGGTATTTTGTATGTAAATATCGGGTTCCCAAATAAACTCTTACAAAATTTGTTAATTTTAAATAAATTTAGTTACATTTGAATATATTTTATTAAATTTTGATAAATATAACAAATAATTTTGGAATAATTTAGTTGTTTTGGATATTTAGGTCTAAAATTAATTGACATATGTAGATTTATGATTATAATTTTAGATAATTTTTATTATACTAAGATTAAATATAATTAATATTTGGGATATTAAATTATATGATTGGTTTTCATGTAGCCTATTTGAATAACGGGTAAACTCCGGATCGACCAGATACCCATGAGTTTATTAAAATTCTACCCAATAAAATTCCTAAAATCTTAACCCGCTCTAATCCAGTTTTTTTTGTCTGATTATTAGTTTGGGTATCGAATCCGGTTTTTTAGCCCAAGCTTAGTGTTATAATCAAAGTGGACAAATTCGTTTAAACAAATCCATAACTATAACAAGATTAAGGGGATGATTAGTTTATTTAGACTTTACAAGCTGTAGTTTTTTTTAACGTTTTAACTTTTAAGTACAACATTTTCTCCAATCAATTTATGTTTCTAAATATTATCGCAGCTTATTTCTTATATTTTGTTGTTCTAAGGATTGCAACTCTAAAAACACCAACCCTAAATATTAGTTTTACAATCGCAACCTCAAGATTCAGGTCCGTCCACTGAAACATGTTTATATGTCATGTAAAATGGGTCTTGATTAAGCAAGCTTTGTCACATCCTTGATAACGAAAAATAATTTTTACTAGCTGGATCTGAGGGTAATTTTATGGAGTAGTATATTATGCAGTGGTCTTTATTCTTCTGGTCAAAACTCATTACAAGAAATTCAAAGACTCCATAATCGGGTGATTCCGGTGACATACATCACCGGAAAAGTCGCCGGAAAGTTGGCCGGAGCCACATATGTAAAATTGAATTCTAACAATCTATATTCCAACGTCAATGGTTTTTGTTTTATTTTATTTTTTAAGAAAACGTCAATAGTCTTATTTAAACCGTTAGTATTCATCTTAATTAAAATTGTTGTTTAATCTCTTATATAAGCGCCAAAAATCTGATATATATATATATAGACAAGTTTTTTAAAAAAAAATTACTACAAAAATAGTCTAATTACCAGCAAATGCATATTTTATATCAACTAGTAAAATAAATTTATCTATCTAGGAAATTGGATGCATGATGTATTAATGGTTCTCTTTTTTTCTTCACAGTTATAATAAATTATTAGAATTGCAGACAAATGAATTAGAGGAATTCAAACAGTCACAATTTTTACAACTAGTCAGACTTTTATCACAAAGTAAGAACCACATTTTATAAAGTTTAAGTGTTTACAATAAAAACCTACACTAAATGTTTTACACTGCTTCTTCTATATTAACAGTATTTGTTCTGCATACGTTTTTTTTATCGCATCACATTGTTGTTATAACTATTTGTCCCACACTATCTAAATCACTGTCACCATTCAAAACCTTAATATATTTTCTGCATTTAAGTCAAAAGTGAGTAATTTATTTTTATCAGTTGATCTTGATTGAGAATACTGTAAAAAGATATTTGGTAAAATAAAAGTTAACGTTAGAATAAGAAGACAAGATTTCTCTGAAGTTAACGTTAATATCTAACGGTTGATATTGTCAAGAAAATATAAAGAAATACCAATTTGTGCTATTAAACTATTCAATGCGGAACTTCGATCAGGGAAACGAGAAGCACTTATTATTTTATAATGACTATTAATTAGTTTCATCATTAGTCAGTGGTCTTTCGTTACTAATTTTAAAGGTCAATGTCTTATCTAAACCGTTAATATTCATCTTAGTTGATGAGATCTTATTTCATGTACACTATAATACATTGATGTCAATATTAAATTTATAGAGGTTTTTACTGTAATATTAATATTTAGTTTTATATTTTAGATTGCCTTATTCTTTTCATGCTACGGTACACGCCGGAATTCCAAATTTGCTCAAACCAAATTTAGTCGTCTTCCTCAACAAAAGATTTAGAGAATAATATAATGAACCCTCGTGAAGAAGCAAAGAGAGGAAACAATGATGAAGACAATGGTGGTATAGTTGTAGAAGAACCACATGATTTATTTTCAAGAGAATCGGCCCTCCCAAAGCTTCTGAGGGAATCAGCCGGTGGAAAAAAGTGTTGCATCTTTAAAATCTCTCATAAACCCGAAAACAAGAAGTACAAGGCCGCTTATGAACCTAGAGTTGTATCACTCGGCCCATACCATCACGGAAAAAAGAATCTACAGATGATTGAAGAGCACAAACTTAGATTCCTCAAGATTTTCATGGATGAAGCCAAAAGAAAGGGTGTGGATACGAATGGTCTGATCAAAGCAGTTTCAGTCTTGGAGGAAGATATAAGAGACTCGTACTCGGAGAGCCTCTATAGTGATGGGAAGAAATTGATTGAAATGATGGTTCTTGATGGTTGCTTCATCCTGATGATATTTCTGGTGGTAGCTGGAGTAGTCAGCCACTCTGAGATTGAGAATGATCCTATTTTTGCAATCCCATGGATTCTACCGGCTATAAGGAATGACCTAATACTTTTGGAGAATCAGGTTCCGTTCTTTCTTCTTCAAACTATATTTGATAGATCGAAGATAGAAAAATCGAGTGGGCTAAATGAGATTATATTTCATTTCTTCAACTATTCCTTACAAAAATCAAATACGTTTTGGTTAAAACACCAAAAAGTTGAGGCAAATCATCTTCTTGATTTGATTCGAAATATTTACATGCCTGATGTTCCTAAAGAAGAAAAAAAGTCAAATCATCTTCTTGATTGTATGATGATCCGGAAGATATGTATGCCTAGAGAATCAAAACAAGAATTGGATGTCATGCTCAAGAAAGGAAAACAGGAAGTGGATATTTCCATGCTGGAAGAAGGAATACCAAAATCAGATTCGCTCGAAGAAGAAGATAGTACTACTGGTCGCCATCATCTGAAAATGGTTCTTTCAGCAAGAAAACTTCAGTTGAAGGGGATAAAGTTCAAAGCGAGGAAAAAAGCAGAAACACTAATGGACATAAGGCATAAGGGGAAACTCCTCCAGATACCACCATTGATCTTGGATGACTTTCTCATTGCTGTCTTACTTAACTGTGTTGCATTTGAACAGTATTATTCTTATTGTACCAAGCAGCACATGACGAGCTATGTAGCTTTCATGGGATGTCTTCTCAAAAGCGAGGCTGATGCGATGTTTCTAAGCGAAGTAGGGATTCTAGAGAACTATTTCGGGTCAGGGGATGAAGTCTCCCGATTCTTTAAGGTTGTTGGTAAAGATGTCTTATTTGACATTGATGAAAGTTACTTAGCTGGTATTTTCGAAGGAGTTAATAAGTATACTTCAAGTGGATGGCATGTACAATGGGCGGGATTCAAGCATACCCATTTTGATAGTCCTTGGACAGCTCTTTCATCTTGCGCTGCTTTGACGCTTGTCATTCTCACGATAATTCAAGCCTTTTTTGCAGCGTATGGCTATTTTCATCCGCCTAAGTGATTGATGAGGTCGGGAACAAGACTATTTCCTGCTAGAGTTTTGTCATGTTTTTTTGTTTTACTAGTAGCATCTTCATATTTCAGAAATAATTATTTCGTCTTTGGTCTCTTTGATTCGGCTAATATTTGATATTCAATTCACTCTATAATATTATATCGAACTTCGAAAAGCACAATAATGTTTCTTTCCAAAATGTAATAAATCTTTTTCTACAGCCATCAACAACAAAAAAAAAAATTAGATTATGTGAAGTGATATACAATATTACAATTTACGTGGATGCACTAATACGTTACTCCTCCTCAATTGTTTACTTATTTGTATTGTCCTCAAAATAATAGTATTCGTAATTTTAAAGTTGACCTAAAAGGTATCACAATACTACTACTTGTGGATAATAATTGAGTATCCGATAATTTAGCATTGAGAGAGTTTCCCACTGTTAGGCATGCATGATGGCATGAGAGAGTAATCTTCTAATCCAAACCAAAAGATATTTGTTAAAATCCTATTTATGTGATTCAAATATAGCTGATGTCCATGCAGCAGATACGTAGCCACGATTTCGCCATTGCTATTAACATTCAATGCAGCAGAGTTGTTAGTTAGTTCGTCAATTTGGTGTGTCTAAGCTAACGTGAATTGTTGTTTATTTATAGTAATATATAGAACTGCAGAAGTAATGGATTATTATGGATCTATTTCTACTTTTTCTTTATTTGTTGTGATTATAATGGGGATATTTAAACCCCAATAGAGATGTTCTGGTGTTGATCTCAACGATTTGACATTTCATTAATGAATTAACAAAGTCTTATTAATTAAACTAGAACCCACACACATGTTATTGACGAGCATGCATGTGACGAAGCTTTTTGTACTGGTCTTTTGTTTATACAAATCAGAGTTTATTGAGGTAAAGCTCTCACTGATCTGTAGCTAACGTGAATATTAGATATATTGTATATTATATATATAGTTGTAGACCTGTCGAAGTAGTGGAATGATGTTAATCTCAACTACTTGACCTTTCATTTATAAATTAATAAAGTCTTACATACAGTTTTCTTTTAATTATTACTACGTTTCACAGTAAACTAGAACCACACACATCTTCTTTGACATACATGCATGTGAAAGTCTTACATACAGTTTCTTACAGGTCTTTTTTTTATTTGAAATAAGCTCAGAGAACATTTTCAATGGAGGGCTCTTACATGATTCTTGTCTGTAAAAAACGATTTAAAAAAATTGAAAAAGAAGAAAGAGACTAAGAAAAACTCTTATGTAAAAGCTCTGATATTTGAGAGTTTATATAAGTAAAAAGATATACACTTATCTTATATATTGGTACAATTTTTCCATTAAAATTTTAATATAATTATATAATTAAATTGTATTAAAATAATAATAGTTTTTGTATTTAAGAAAATTATCTAAAAGTTCTCAATTGAGAATGCTCTCAGTCACCAGTTACTGCGTAGGACCTAGCTATTACAACAATTACTTATTTTTATATACGAAATTGTTTTCTTGATTTTGTTTTTTTCTGACTGTGATTAAAGTGTAAACATTTGACATCGCTGATAAAGCAAAATACGTTATTGAATGAAAGAAAACCGGGTATTCAGTTTCATGTAGATATGTTTTATTTTATTTTTTTTAACACTAAACTGCTTCATTGATTAATAGAATCTGAGTACAGAGCACGTGAAAGACATGATGGAATTAAATTATGAAAAGTAAAGAGTGTTTGTGAAAGTCGCTGATGCCGTGCAAGCTTGTCTGCAGGTGCGTTTGCTGTTCTTGGAACCCATGCGTATTCGACTTCTTCAAAGCGTGCTTGCCAGTGCTTTATCTCCTTAAGCCAGTTGAATAAGTCAAAGCGCATAGAATTGGACTGAAGAACTGATACAAGAATTTTGCTGTCTCCTTCAAAGATGATACGTCTGTAACCTTTTGTCCATAGATGCTGCATCGCAGTAATGAGACTTTGACATTCCGCCTCCACCGCCGACGTGACCATGAAACCAGTAGATTGAGCTGAGCCCTTGTAGTCACCGTCATCATCCCGGAGAACCCACCCCGTTGTAACGCTCTGTTCGCTGTTGAGAAAGCCGCCATCGTAGTTGCATTTTACCAATCCGGCCCGCGGTCTCTTCCAGGTCTTCGATGTGACAACCCGCGTCTGATGACCCGTATGTGTCGTATGTCGATTGTGAGATGAGGGCAGCAGGAGAGATGACCATTCTGTTGCATCCTGTTTCGCCTCTCGTAAGTCTTTTTGCCAATTACTTGAACGCTGTTGGAAGGTGAGGATGTTCCTGCTTCGCCAAAGCTTCCATAAGATCCATAAAGGTAAATGTGTAAGATGATTAGAAGTATCTTTTTGATTGTTAAAGTCGAGAATTGCCCTGATTTTAGCTTCCAAGGAAACCACAGGATCAAAAATGCTGCGAATAGGTACATGAGACGCTCGCCACATCATGGTTGCATGCGGACAGGTGAAGAAAAGGTGATGGGTGGTTTCTAATTCTGTAACACAGCGTCGGCAGGGCCCATTAGTAATCATATGACGCCGTTCGAGCTCCTCACCCGTGGGAAGACCTCTTGATAGAAGTTTCCATAGAAAGTGCTTTATTTTTGGTGCAGTTTTTGTTTTCCAGATACTTTGTTTTAACTGCGGGTCTCCATGCGGTGGGAGTGGCAAGACTTCTTGATCCGGTAGATGCATCGCTAGCCAATAACCTGATCTCACGGAATATATCCCCGTATCTGAATAATGCCAGCCAAGGTAGTCTTTGTCCTGGTGAGAGCTGATCTTAATACGTAGGATATGGGACACATCGTCGGGGTGGACAACTGCTCTGATTAGTGTTTCATTCCAGGCTGCTTGATGGTGGAGGAAGAGCTCATTGACGCGAGTGATAGACGTTGGACTAGTTAATCGCGGTGGTCGAGGTGGGTGAATTGGGAGCCAGGGGTCTACCCATGGTTGGATTGTAGTATCGTTTCCTATGGTGAAGCGAAGACCCCTTTTTAGGAGATCTCTCCCTAATAGAATGGATTGCCAACCGAAAGATGGTCTTGAACCTCTTGTAGCCGTCAAAATGTTTGAAGAGGAGAAGTACCTGCCTTTCAAAACCCGTGCTAGCAAGCAAGATGGATTCTGAAGAATTCGCCATGCTTGTTTTGCAAGCATAGACTCATTGAATTTTTCAATATCACGGAAGCCTAATCCTCCTTCCTTTTTCAGATGTTTCAGTCGATCCCAAGCAACCCAATGAGTCGGTGAATCATTCCGGTTTGTTTGCCACCAGTAGTTAGCCATAAGCCTTTCTATCTCATCACATATACTCCTCGGGAGCTTGAAGCAATTCATACAGTACACCGGCATTGCGATGGCTATTGATTTTAAAAGGACTTCTTTCCCGCCCTGAGAAAGGAATTTATTGCTCCACCCGTTAGTTCTTTCCCTGACCTTCTCGACAATGTATTGAAAAAGTTCAACTTTTTTCCGCCCAAATTGCTCAGGCATTCCAAGATATTTACTGCACCCTCCATCATTTAATATTTGTAGACATCGCCGAATCTGCGTTTTGGTAGCCTCTGAAACGCGTTTACCAAAAGTGATGGCTGATTTGCGAGTATTTACTTTTTGACCCGAAGCTTGCTCATATTGGTATAAGATGCTTTTAATTTCTTGGACGGACTTCTTGTTAGCTTGGCAGAAAAATAAAGAGTCATCTGCAAAGAGAAGATGACTAATCGCAGGCCCACCATTACTGATCTTAATGCCTTTGATAGCTCCATTCCTCTCTGCTCTTTTCATCATATGGCTGAGAACTTCTGCACAAAGAATAAACAAGTAAGGCGAAAGGGGGTCGCCTTGTCTGATGCCCCGCTTGGGTTCAATGAAACCATGAGGAGCGCCGTTGATGTTCACCGAATAAGTAGTTGTACGAACACATGTCATGATCCATTTGATCCATTTAACATCAAACCCAAACCTGAACATAGTCGCTTGCAAAAAATCCCACTCGAGACGGTCGTACGCTTTTGTGATATCCGTTTTGATTGCCAGAAACGAGTTTGCACATCGCTTTTTAACTTTTAGAGCGTGGATTACTTCATGAGCTATGAGGACATTGTCTGTAATTACCCTCCCCGGGATGAACGCCGCTTGCTCTTCAGAGATTATGCTTGAGAGATGCCGCTGAAGTCGCTCTACCAAAACCCTTGAAATGACTTTATAGCTAACATTGCACAGCGCAATTGGACGATATTCGCTTAAATGCTTAGCCTCAGACGTCTTCGGGATCAGACAAATGTTTGTGTGGTTTAAAGACTTGTCAAAGGAACCGTGTTCAAAAAAGTTTTGTACCTCCTCTATTAACTCTGTTTTTATGTCCTCCCAATATTGTTGAAAAAACGCACCAGTGAATCCGTCAGGCCCCGGCGCCTTCGTGGATCCAATGGAGAACACAGCTTGTTTTATTTCCTCTTCTGACACAGGTTTTATCAAATTGGCGTTCATCTCCGGAGTTACTCTAGTCTGGAACTCGTGTAGGACATGATAGTGATTATTCTGTGGGTTTAAGTCACTTTCAAAAAGCTTCGTGAAAAACTGTTCCGCCACCACTCCTATATGCGTATCACCCCGATGCTCTGTGCCGTGATCATCGATAAGGGAGATCAGTCTGTTTTTAGCTGCGCGAGTTTTAGCAGAGGCAAAGAAATACTGAGTATTGCGTTCGCCACTCGATAGCCAAGTTTTTCGACTTTTGATTCGCCAAAATTCTTCCTCATTTTCATAAGCCCGAGTTAGCTGAAGACGCAGATCTCTTAATTGTTGAGTAGATGAACCAACAGAGTGAGCCTTATCCAGACGATGTTTAAGCAAGACAATTTCATCACAGCCAGACCGGCGATATCTTCGTTTCCACTTAGAAATTTCCGTACGACAATTCTTTAGGCGAGATCCAATGCCTTCATGATGACCCCTCATTCTCAACTTCCAGCCCATCTTCACTGCATCATTGAACCCATCCTGACCAATCATTCTGCTATCAAAGTAAAATTGTCCTTGTCTTGGAGTGAAGTCATTGGAGATAGTTGTTATCACTGGTCGGTGATCAGATTCTATAAATTCCAAAAACTCAGAGTGGGAAGCCGGATGTTCAGCGAGCCATTCATTATTCACCAATGTTCTGTCTAGGCAACAAGCCACATCATGGGTATAACGTTTCCCAATCCAACTAAATGGATCACCAAAGTGCTTCAGGTCTTCAAAGTCACATATCTGTAGCATTCGGCGAAAATCCATGAACGATGATTCTGGTCTTCGAGGACCACCACGCTTCTCATTGTTATTCTTTATCTCATTGAAGTCACCAATAGCCGTCCATGGTCCGGTTCGAGTAGTTGCTGTTCTTTCTAATCTTTCCCAAACCAAGTGTCTTAATGAAGGATTTGGATTGCCATAGACACAAGTCAAATAGAAAGCAAATCCATTAGATTGAACATGGGTATCTACAAGGTTTGGGGATTGAAAAAGAACAGAAACTGAAATACTACTATTTCACATTAAGGCTATTCCTCCACTTAATCCTACAGGGGGGACAGTTATAACTCTGTCATATCCCAAAACAGCACAAACATCACGAACATGGTCGTCGTTTTGCTTTGTTTCCATGAGGCAAATGATGTCTGGAGAAAACTTTCGTTTGATCTCCTTAAGACGTCGAACTGCGAGGTCATTGCCTAGTCCTCTACAGTTCCAAGCGGTTGTCCTCATGGCGGAAGAGGTGGTTCTAGGCCCACCGCGCCTCGCTCAAGTCCAGGGTGAGAAGCTTCACCCGAGCAGCCACTGCTTTCACCAATCTCCCGGATGACCATCGTCACGTTTTCAATCTTCACAGTCTCGTCAGGTGAGTCTTCTCTCTTTCTCTTGCCACGGTCCGAGGAGCGAACCCCAGCAGTGTCGTCAAGGTTAGGAGTTGGGAGAGGGCCCATACGGTTGATAAGATCTGCATAAGTGGGATGAGTGACACTGCTTGTTTCCCCCTCAGCATTCCACCAATTGTAAACCCCGGCTCTCCCTTCCATCTCTTTATGAGAGCCCAACGCATCATGATTAGGGTCAATGTCATCAAGGGCATCAGCTTCGGCCTCTCCATCATCCATGTCAGCCCTCGCTTCGTCCTCAGCATTCCCATCGATATCCCTCGGGATAGCGTTGATGTCTGCAATAGGAGCACGGTCAGGTGGAGGGATTGCAGCATCGTCGTCATCGTTTCCCTCTGGGATGTGGTCAGCACCGCCGTTTGGAATTATGCAGGCTCCGGAGTCATGGGTCAGCATGCCACAGATCTCACAGAAACCTCGGAGGCGCTCGTAACGGAAGCGAAGCAAAGTGTTAACCCCCACCTGGAATTGAAAATATCTCTGAAACCGTAGCGGTTGTTGAATGTCCCAGTGAATCTGGATGCAAACGAATTCCACCCTAGCGGCCGCCTCTGCATCATAGTCGACATCCAGAAGATTACCAATAGACCGGCCAATGTGTGTGAGCACGTCGCGATTGAGGAAGTGAAACGGGATCCCACGAACTTGGATCCAAAAAGGAATGAAGTCGATTAACGGTGGGTTCTCAAGAGGAGTCCATCTTTGGAGGACCAACATTCTATCATTGAAGGCTCAAGGACCTCTGCGCATGACCGTCGCCAAGGATTCCTCAGAGGGAAAGATGAACTGAAACTGGTTACCACCCACAATTCTGCCATGGACAAGGCTCGATTGGCCCCACACCCGAGGCATAGACGCTATAATAGAGCGTACATTCTGCCGTCTTGGTATCACCGGCCGACCCATGAGTATGAAACGGTTCTCTGCTGCAGCAACGGCCACCACATCCGCCGGAATTGCGATTGGAACATCGTCAGCCCCCAAGTCAATGTCTTGAACCGCTCGTCTTAAGTTATCACCCATTTTTGCCAGATTTTTATAGAATCGAAGAGGAAAGGTAGTGATGAGAAGGAGAAATTGGATTGCAAGTGTTGAAGGGTGAGGCATCTCCTCGAATATATAGTCACCGTCAAACTCATAAACTGTCCCATTTGCACGTAATGGGATCAGCCACGACGTGGAGATAACCGCCTGACGACCAAAGAGGAGAAACTGCCCCACGACGCCGGCGAAACTGCCAACAACCGTCTTCAAAGAGACGGAAAATCCAATCCAAAGAGAAGTTACAATCGCACAAAAAATCGCACAAAAGGTCGCCATCGCACCTGTAGATATGTTTTATTGTGCTGCATAAAGAGTTCTAAACTTCTAATATTCGAAAGTATTAAATAGATAAAACATATAAATGAGATTGTTTACGAATAATTCATCCGTAAAAACGATATGGAAGTAGACATCTTAGTCGTAGATCAATTCCGCTCTACACTCCATTATGGAGTCTCCACATAGAAGACACATACATAAGGCAACGAACACACAAGAAACTACACTTTGGATTTTATCTTTATAATGTTAAATATTTTGCCGTAAATCAATTGATTCACCAGCATTTTCGAGGGCTCGGGCATGGCCGCCATGCACTCGGGAGGTCTGCACGTGACAGCAGAGGGCTCGTACATGGCCGCGTTCTCGGGAGGTTTGCACGTGACAGCAGAGGGCGATATCGTCTCTATTGATCATTTACGGAAAATCAGGAAGAACAAAGTACAAAAAATTATATAATTAGTTGCAATAAGAAAACGTTCAGAATTATCACAACTCAAATGAACATTAGTGCCATACACAATAGTAATATGTAATATGTATAAGTATTTTGTCTATTTAATTAGTACCTTGTGAGTATTTTGGGGTTAACCCTCCCGCAAAAGCTGACACTAACGGGAACATGGTAATTGCTATCGGTATGATTATTCCTGCAAATACATTTTTTTTTTGAAACATAGTATTGCAAAGTACTATATTATACGTGTTTGTAATTTACTATACTCTTTCTTGTTAAAATGTGAATATCATTTATTACTAATCATAATGATAGAAAATGAACAAAGAAAAGAGATAAAGAGCTTTGGCATATATACCTATTTCGTACATTCGTTCTCCCCACCACGCTATTACCACCAACATGAGCATGATAACTGCTACCGATATCATTATTCCTGCAAATATTTTTTCTTATTAAAAAAAAGCATATAGTATTGCAAAGTTGTGTTATACGTACGTGTTAATAATATATACTAATATACTATACGTTTTCTTATTAAATGTGAATAGCATATATGACTACACATAATGATAAAAAAAATGAAAACTAATCGATACAGAGAAGCTTTGGCATGTATACCTAGTTTGTTCGTTCGTTCTCCGCAACACTTTCTTGTTACCAACATGAAGAGTAGGGCACAAACGAGAAGTGTAGCTATTTTCATCACAAAAAGTGTGTGTGAACTGATCGCGATCAAATGAGATTATGAATATTTTGGAATATTTGAGACATTCACAAACCTAGTTGAAATATATCGGTATAGTATGCATACTCCGTATATGCTCTTGTGCATAATACCACAAGTGCGAAAAGAAGAATTAATCCCATCGTGATTCCTGTTAATAAAAATAATCAACACAACAAATTTTGTGGCTGAAATACCAAATAATAAGCATCAAAACTGTGGTAGTTGTCGTCTTTATTGTAGACATTTGACCATTTCCTTTCATCTCTTTCGATTACGGTGAAGCATGCACGTAGTATTATTTTCTTCTTCTTTGTTTATATACTTTTTGTTTACTTTCTTCTTTATCTTTTTTTTTTTTTTTTCATAAACTCGCATTTTTCATAAAAGAGGTTATTTAACTATTTTTTATGTTCTTGTATGTTAATTGTTTTTGTTCTTTTTTTTAAAAATAATTTCTATTGGATGATCCGCTCGACTGAAAGGATCAGATTCTAGTAGAATAGAAACGTACGTATCAAAGTGCTTTAAATTATAAAGTTAATTTGAAAACCTCTTAGCTAAAAATGGTCCTTAAAGTTTTCTTTCACTTGAATATATATGTAAATTTCATTTACGAGATTGAAAACTGGAAATTTTTTAAAAAGTTAAAAAAAACAAAACCGAAGCAAGTTTCCATAGCTACTACGTAGAATAGAGAAACTTTCTTGAGAGAAATTCAAAACCAACAAAAATTCTCAGAAAATCAGAAGAGATATTTATAAAGTAATTGAATAGTAGTTTGAATGGTATATTATACGTTTAATTAGTATGTTGAGAACTACATATATCATTAAAGATCAAACCTTGTTTATATTCCGGGTGGATCCGTTTCGATTTCTGCACTCTTATCCATAGTATGGGAAGAAAAAGAAAGGTTGCTACGCTCGCACTCAAAGTGGTTATTAAGTATAGATCCATTGAGTTGTGAATTTGTTCGTTAATTTGGTATTTCTTAGCTAACGTGAGTTGTTTGTTGTATATATATAGAACGTTAGAAGTCATGGCTTATGGATGTATCATGTATGATGTGCTCCGACACTTCACATTTTAGTTCATTAATTAAAGACTTCATACTCTTATTTAATAACGACTACGCTTCACAGCACACATATATTTTTTTTTTTGGGGGTAAGGTTCACATCACACATTGACGTGGAGGTTACATTTTTATAATCTCAAGTCTTTGTTTCATGTCATTCATGAGGTGCGTCCTCAACTGTATAAGATCAATTTAAAAAAGTAACAAGTGGTAAATTTATTTATTTACTAAATTAGTATCCTAGTCATTAATTAGCCTGTGGATCTATCTAGGGTTAACCGGGTGTCAAGATTTTTTTTTATATTGGATACTTTTCGATTCACATGTGGTTCTTTTTACTTGAAAATTAAAAATAAATTCAGAAAAGAAAGAAAAAGAAAAAATGCTGCGCTAATTGGTTCCAGTTGTCGCTTTATAGTTTTGGCAATAGATTTTTGGCGGTAGATGTTGGATGTGACTGTAAAATAAAAGGTTGAAAATGTTAAATGACTATTCATCTCAATTTTTAACTATTTAACCAAAAAAACTGAAAAAAATGAATAAATTATAGGGAATCTTGCAAAATTTGCCATATTCCACTCAAAAATTATAATCCATGTCATATTTTCAGTTGCCTTACAAAATCTACCACATTTAATTATACGTGGAATTTCGTGGACAAAATTACCTTTAAGGTGGGTCAGCGCTCTGACGAAGATGGTGACATAACAACTTTTGGCTGATGTGATGATACATGACGAAAAATCATGATGGAAGCATAAAGGATTAGGGAACAGAATATTGGAGAACAGGTGGCTTCTACGGTTGTTATTGAGTATTTAAAAATGACTTATTTAAGCAAATTGGTTATCCAAAATTCTGCGGAGGACAACGTAATATATAATATATTAGGAGACATGATTACCTAATATTGGGGGACAACGTAATATATAATGCATTAGGGGACATGATTACCTGTTAGAGGAGAACAATTGGAGGAAGACTTTTGTTTTAGTCTCCAGATCTTGTCTCCGAATAGAAATTCTCTGTTGCATCTACGTTTTGTCCTCGATTTCATCATGTTTCTCTATTATTATGAATCCTACATCTTATATGCAATTGTTCTCATTTTAGAATTTAGAATTTTATTTAGATTTTCGCCATCTATTTTGGTCCACAGATTAGTTGAGCGTTATTGTCTTCACAGAGATGCTGAAACTGAAACCATCTATTTTTTGCCATCTATTTTTGCCATCTTATATGATAATTTTGAAAGATGATAAAATCGGGGACAAGATCTAGATACAACAGAGAATTTATGATGAATAAAATTGGGAGACAAATTTAATTGAAAGTTACATGTAGAGAATCTGTGCAGGTTGTCAGGGAAAGTGATAGAGAGACTAAAACGTTTCGTTTTGTCTTCGGAAAGATAATGGTGTATGGTCAAAATGCACGGATATCGAGGAAAGAGAGATAAAATAGAGAAGAAATGATGAGGACAAAATGGACATTTTCCAACCAAATGTGGCATGAGTTGTAAGACCCTGAAAAATATAGCAGATTGCATAAGGATTTTGAAAAATATGGCAAATGATGTAATTTTTCCCAAATTATAAAGAAAAATTGTTCAACCCTTCATCTACTATTTTGCAAAGGAATGAGTTAAATGATATTTAATTTTGTTTTATTCAATTGTAAAATTTAAAATTTTGGAAAACTTTAAATTGTGTGGTTTAAAAAAACTACAGTATAACCTCTATAAATTAATACTCTATAAATTAATAACCTCTATAAATTAATAAATTTTTTCGGTCCCGAATTGGGACCAATATAAAAAGTGACACAAATCGATAAATTAATAAGATAATAATTTTTTTGAAAGTTCTATGTAAATATATGGTCCCATCAATATCATAAATTAATAATTGTATAAATGTATCAAATATATATATATATATATATATATATATATATTATAAGTAAAAAATTTCTTTAAAATATATTTATAATATACTTTTGCTTAAATTCATATTTGTTCTTTGTTTGACTATAGGTTTCATATTTTATCGTATCAAAACTTTTGGTGTTGTTTTCTAGACATTATTATTATGTTTTACTTGTAACTGATTCTAGAAATATATTTTCTAATGAAAGAAATCTTATAGAAATTTTTTAAAAGTTACCAAATTAGGAAAATCTCTCTATAAATTAATAAATATTAATTTATCAATAAATTAATATCTTTCTAAATTAATAAAATATCACAGTCCCAACATTATTAATTTATAGAGGTTTTACTGTACCTTTTTACGATTTATGATTTGTAGTTACGATTTACGAATAAAAAACTATCATAGTTTAGAAGATCAAATCTTTTTTCAAATTAAAAACAATAAACAAATTTCTAAAGCACGAACTATTTACATGTGTGTTGACAAAAAAAGAAAAGAAAAAAAAAAGAAACTATTTATATGCACAAGCCTAATGTTGTAAACCCGCTCTTAGGCTCAGGCCGTTTACAAAACTGGTTCAGCACGCTTACGAGTGGAGGCCTCTTGAATTACAAAGGTGGCATTTGTACCATGGTTTTGAAACAAGAAGAAATCAAGGATAGAATTTTGTATGTTTGGTTTCTATGGAAAGTATGCATATTAATATAACAAATAGTGATTTTTTCTTTTGAATATAATTTAACACTAAATTCATAAAAGAATTTTTTTTTGCAAATAGTATCATGAATGATATTATACTATACGTTTAATTATTACATCAAAAACTATATGGATCATTAAAGATCAGACCTCGTTTGTATTTCGGCTGGATCCGTTTTGATATCTGCACTCTTGCTCATAGTATGGGAAGAAGAAGAAAGGTTGCTACGTTAACACTCAAACTAGTTTCTAAGTCTATAACCATTGAGTTGTGAGTTTGTTTGTTAATTTGGTGTGGCTTGGCTAACGTGAATATAGAATATAT
This sequence comes from Arabidopsis thaliana, assembly GCF_000001735.4. NCBI lineage: Eukaryota > Viridiplantae > Streptophyta > Magnoliopsida > Brassicales > Brassicaceae > Arabidopsis > Arabidopsis thaliana. The sequence goes on along the minus strand of NC_003074.8, from coordinate 16,239,428 downwards.
GAATGTATGATGCTACTCTCAACAACTTGACATTTAATTAGTTAATTAAATTCTGTACAGTCTTATTGACTGGATCCATTTGATATCTTCACCCTTATCTAGGAGAACGAATGGGCAGCTGCCCCATATTAAATATTTAATTTTCTTTCTTCTTTTTTGGGCAAATTTAATTTCTTTTCAATGTCAAATTGGCTCCTTAAAAAATATTTTGGGAAAAATATCATTTCATCCTCCAATATTTAAATTATGCCTATTTTAAATATAAATTTATGATATATTATTTTAAACATCAGACTGCGTTGATCGAGTTGACCAATATAGACAATAACGTTAAAATCTGATAACAGAACCACTAATGATCGTTATCAAAGATTAACCACTAACCACCAAGAACAAATTTTTCATTTAGTGCCTAACACTAAACATCCATCTAGGTGAATTCCACACCATAAACACTCTTATATATGAGCATTCCTCCTTTAAAAAAGAATCTATAGAATTCAAAAACGACAAACTCACTTATATCGAGATAATATCTTCATTTTGTTCCATTTGCATACATATGTTATGTAGCTTCATCATGCTTCCCCTCAAATTAAGTATTCATCTATTCATTTTTCTCAATTTTTTTTAATAATTGTCTAATGTCTAACGTTTACCTCGATCTCACCATTCATCTGCACACTAGTAATTAACAACAAATTTCTCATTTTTGGTTACTAGTGTCTTGTGTTTTTGGTGTTTGGTTTGTGTCTTGGTTCTTTGGATAGTGTTTTCTTTTGTCTTAGTTTTGTTGTTCGTTAACAACAGATAACGGTTGTTAGTGGTTATGTTATCAAATTTTAACGTCCTATCGTTTTTGGCTTGGGTCAATACAATCTAATGTTCAATATGGCAGATAACGATTAGTTGATGAAACGAAGTTCATGTTTAAAATAGTCTAAATCTGAAAGTTGGTGATTTGACTAATATAGCAGTTAACGCTTGATAACGACCGTTAGTGGTTCTTTTATTGGATTTTAACGTCATATATGTATTCGCCATGTCAACCCAGATGTCACTGCAGTCAACGTTTAGTTGATGTTTTAAATAGTTTTTTAATATAAAATTTATATTTAAAATAGCTAAAATTAGAATATTAAATAACAATTTCCTCTTAATATATTTGTTCCTCAATTCTTTTAAATAAAAGTGATGATCATGCATGGATGTAAAGTCTTTACAATTCTACTTAATAATTATTACGCTTCACTTAATCTATTATATAACTTTTGAAGTTTAAACAACTTCTTACAATATTTTTAAATTTAAATCTAACTTCTTAAGCTTAAATATTTTAATTTTAGCAAGTGAGTATTTACTGGAATGTAACTATTTTAATTTAGATGTAACCCACAAGTATCCGTTTTTTAGGGTACTCACTTGTTAGTACTTTATAATGACTACTATTAGTTTAGTGATTATTCAATGGTCATTTCTTATTAATTTTAGAGGTCAATGATCTTATTAAAACCGTTAATATTCATTGTAGTTGAGCTCTCCAATTAAATGTATTAGACTAGTTGCTCTTCTCTCTGGCCAATAATAATTTTTTTATTGTTCTTTCCTTCTTAAAGCTGAGTTTCCGGGTCCTGATACAATTTTTAGTCGTCTTCCTTGATTTTTCCAGCAAAAGAGAGTGAGAATAATATAATGAACCATCGTGAAGAAGCAAAGAGGGCAAACAATGATGAAGACAACGGTGGTATAGATATAGTTGTAGAAAAATCTCATGATTTAATTTCAGGAGGGTCGGTCCCGAAGCTTCTCAAGAAATCAGCCGGTGGAGAAAAGTGTTGCATCTTTAGAATCCATCAGAGACTCCGGAACAACAACTACAAGGACGCTTACGAACCAAGGGTTCTCTCAATCGGTCCATACCATCATGGAAAAGAACATCTCCAAATGATTCAAGAGCACAAACATCGATTTCTCGGGATCTTCATGGATGAAGCTCAAAAGAAGGGTGTGGATATGAAGGATTTGATAGAAGCAGTGTCAGAGTTGGAAGAAGATATAAGAGAGTCCTATTCCGAGAGTCTTTATAATGGTGATGTATCTGGTCGGAAGAAATTGATTGATATGATGGTTCTTGATTGTTGTTTCATTCTGATTTTGTTCCTGGTGGTAGCTAGAAAAGTCAGCTACCCTGAGCGTGTGAAGGATCCTATTTTCGGAATGAAATGGATTTTAACGGCTAAAGGAGTGACCTACTACTTTTGGAGAATCAGGTTCCTTTCTTTCTTCTTCAAACTATTTATGACAAATCGAAGATTGGGACGTCAAGAGGGCTAGTTGAGATAACAATTAGTTTCTTCGAGGGTTCTATTTCCATAGATATACCATATTGTTTAGAAGACCATCAATTAGAGGCAAAACATCTTCTTGATCTGATTCGAATAATTACCATGCCTCTTATTCCTAAAAAAGAAAAACAAGAACTGGGTCTTCCTCGCTACCTTCGTCGCGGCCGCCCTTTTCTAAAACTGATCCCCTCAGCAACAAATCTTCGGTTTAGGGGGATAAAGTTCGAACTGAGGAACAATGCAAAAACGCTATTGGATATAAGACACAAAAGAAATCTTCTTGAGATTCCACCAATGATCTTTGATGAATTTCTCATCTTGTTCTTCTTTAATTGTGTTGCCTTTGAAGATTTTTATGCTTATTGTACCAAGCACATAACAAGCTACGTTTTTTTCATGGGATGTCTTCTCGAAAACGAGGACGATGCGAGATTGCTTTGCCGCAAAGGAATTATAACAAACTGTATCGGATCAGTGAATGAGATCTCTCAATTCTATAAGGTCATCGGTACAGATAGCCACTTTTATCTCAACGCGAGTTACTTAGCTGATGTTTTCGAAGGAGTTAATGAATATAGTTCACGAGGATGGCATGCATATTGGTCGGTATTCAAGAATACCCAGCTTACTTACGATACTCCTCGCACATGTCTTTCATGTTGCACTGGTTTGACGATTCTCCTTCTCACGACATTACAAGCCGTCTTTGCAGTGTATGCCTATTATCGTCCTCCGAAGTGACTGGTGAGGTCTATACAGAGTAGAGATCCAATAAATTCATTCTTGGTAATATGTAGTTTCTTGTTTCGTTATTTCCTCGTAGTTAGTAGACTCGCATCTTTTTACATATTTTTAAAGATAATTGTTTTGTCTTTGCTTCTTTTTTTTTATTTTTTTTTATTTTAAGTCGTTTCTTGTCTCTCGATATTCCCTCTATATTATTATCGGACTTGGGAAAGCACCAATTGTAACACCCCGATTCCTAAAATTTACCAAGAGCGAGACAAACTTGCATAACTACTCAAAAATCTCATCTTGACCTGGAGAACAAAAGAAAAGAAAAGATGAAGGGTGAGTAGCGAATTTCTCATTAATTTCCAAGTATTGTGTGCTACGATGATAAGATGCATGATAGTTATGTCTCATGCCTATAGAAGCATTTCATGTACAAATATGCAGAGAAAGTAACCATTATGTTTCGACAAATCCCATCCTTATCTCAATTGGCTAGAAATGGCAATACAATACTTGCTATTGGTTATAATACATGTATCACTTTTTTTAAAGGAAAATCATACATATTAAGAAAACATATTAAAAGTTGATTAGAAATGTATTATTTTTTGTGATTTATAATTTTCTATATTTCTAAATCTCTATATATACATTTTTGCAGCCATTTTGTGAAATAAATCCTGTAGTTGAGACTTATTTACAATGACAGAATATTTGACAATCTTCCCAAAATCTCTCCACATTAACCACACGATTGGTTACTACAGTAAAACCTCTATAAATTAATAATGTTGGGACCATAAATTTCTATTAATTTATAGAGGTATTAATTTATCAATAAATTAATAATTATTAATTTATAGAGAGTTTAGACTAATTTTGTAATTTTTAAAAAATATTATGTTTAAAATAATTTGTTTTTATTTATAATCATTATTTTTCTAGAAGTAATTGCAAATAAGACTAAATTATCGTGTCTATAAAATAACAAAAAAGTGTTTTCGATGTAGTAAAATTATTAAAATTGAACATTACTAAGAATTAGTATAATAAAAATAAAAATAATAGCAGATTCATATATTACTAATATTTCTAACATATAACTTATATATATATATATTTTAAGAAGTTTTTACAACTATTAATTTATGTTATTAATGGGACAATATATTTACATAGGGATTTTAAAATAATTATTATCTTATTAATTTATCGATTTGTGTCATTTTTTACACTGGTCCCAACTCAGGACCGCATTTTTTTATTAGTTTATAGAGGTTATTAATTTATCGAGTATTAATTTATAGAGGTTATACTGTAAAATAAAACTTTCAAAATATTTAATATCATTTAACTACTACAAAATTATCATTTTTATATTGTTTTTCTACATAACTATAACAATTATATTATAATCATCAAACCGCAGAGATATTTGATAGCATTTAATTACTACAAAATTACAAAATATTTAGACAATGATTCATAAATATATCATAAATAAGATCGATAAGTTTTTTTTACGGAACGAGTTGGCGGGACGGGTTTGACAGGACGTTACTTAATAACAATTGTAAACTATAAAACAAAAATATTTTATAAATAGATAGATAGAATTTGCAAAATTTTATAAATACTAACTTTAAAAAATAAATTGTCCCTGCGGTATACCGCGGGTTAAAATCTAGTTTAGTAGTATATTATAATACCTAAATTTTTATTTTTTTATTTTCATATGTTGCTTTTTTCAAAAGTTTATTTTCTCTTCTTGTCACATATATTGTGTTTTTCTCCTTTTTATGAATATCTTAGTATAGAAAATGTTATATTTTTAAAATGTTAATTATAATGTGATGGCTAAAAGTTTTAATTAGTGAGATGGTCGTTAAAATCTATCGTAGTTTATAAGATAAAATCTTTATTCAAATTAAACACTAAACAAAAAAATTCAAGAGGACGAACTATTTTACATGCACAAGCCTAATGTTGTAAAACGGCTCTTGGGCCCAGGCCCAGGACCAGACCAGCCTATATTTTTGTCCCTAGTTCTTCTTCTTCCTCGACGGTTAGCTTTTTTTAAGGGTTCAGGTTCTCTAGCGATCTGTCAACTTTTTCCGATTGCAATCTCTGGTTATGTTAATGAGAGAGCGGATTCGCGATTCTCTGCCTCAACGATTGTCGTCACCTTCTCCGACGAGTGACCGTGACGGGAACGAGTCGAGCATGATTAAACTCGGCGATGTTTCAAGCCGTTCCGATAAAATCGATATGGTTTCTCACAGAGTCGACGAACAGAAACACGATATTGACGGAATCCGGCAAGATTCTGATCTGTACGATGTAGAGATTCAAAGAAGCACTGAATTTTCTAATAAGGACCGACGAGAAGAAGAAGAGAGAGACGATGAACGTTATACGAAACATTATCATCTTCAGGAAGATTCCGGCAAACGTTATCCGGAATCATCGAGATTCATCACATCGCATGATCATCCATCGAGATTGAGCGACGAACCTAAGCCCTCTAGATTCATCACATCGCATGATGATGAGTATTCTCCATCTCATGGGAAGATTAATGTGTTGCTAAGGAACGATAAAACTAAACGATTGGAATCGATTTCTCGTGAGTGTAGTGATTCATCTCGTCATAGTGAAGATGGTAGAGAGAGAGATACTTATAGATATGAATCATCCCCTCTGTCACAAGTTGGGTCTAGTGTTGCTGATTTCCAAGATGAAAGCTCTAGGCTTGTAAGTTCAGATTCTAGATCTTTCGGTTGTGTGAATGATTCCGATGAGAGAAGAAGACATGATTATGATGGGAATCTTTGTGTACCACAGGTTCTACGTACTAGACGTGTCGATGATTATGTTGGTAGAAACTCACCAAGGGATCAACAAGTTAGAGATTTAAGTCGTGGAGACCATGATTCACCAGTTGTGAGCAGGTGTGTCAAAGAGATAGTGGATGAAGCTCGGGATAATTATCATATAGGCTCTGATATAGCAATGAGAGAGTTTCCCAGTGTTAGGCATGAGGTCAATAATGTGGCTAGAGAGAATGATCTTTTTATGCAGAGGAGAGGATCTTTATCAAAATCCCATGTCTGTGGTTCAAATATAGCTGATGTTGATGCGGCCGATACCCATCTTGAGTTTAGCAGGAAAGAGAGGATGGCTGACCATTATGAGTCTGTGAAGGAAGATTATCCTTTTGTGGAGTTGGGATCAAGAGTGGTGGATGAACGAGATGATCACTACAGGAACTTCCGTAACGAAGAAAGAAAGGTTGTTTATTTGGATAACAAATGTCAAGTACTGAGAAAGGATTATCTATATGATGGTGTTGACAGTAAGAAGAATCTTGATTTCAGTGAACCATATGCTGTAGTAGATCGAGATGATAAAGCTTCACAGAGCATAACACGTTGCTTAAATAAAGAAAGGGAAGCATATTTGGATAATGAGAGAAATGCTGTTTTTTCAGATGATAAAAGACAGGAACTGAGAAACGAGTATCACCCTGGCAATGATGGTAGGATACATTCTGATGTAGATATGGCAGATATTGTGGTAGATCAGGATGGAAGAGGAGTGCAGCTTCAACGACGATGCTTAAACAAAGGAAAGGCAGCATACTTGGATAATGAAAGGAAGGATGTTTATCTGAATTACAAAATCCAACAACTGGAGAAAGATTATGACTCTCGCTCTGATGCTAAGATTTATCCTGATGATGTCAACAGATTAGATATTCTAGCAGACTGGGAACGGGAAAATTCCAGAGGTCTAAGGTATAGAGGAGGGTCCTTAAATGATAGAAGGGAAGCTTACTTGCAATGTGAAAGCCAGCAACTCCTAAATGATTATGAAACTAACTCCTATGGCATAATGCATCCCGATGTCAACAAATCAGATACTCTGGAAGACCGGGAAGATTCCAGAGGTCTAAGGTATAGAGGAGGGTCCTTGAATGATAAAAAGGAAGCATACATGCAATGTGAAAGACAGAGACTCCTAAATGATTATGAAACTAACTCCTATGGCATGATGCATCCCCATGTCAACAAATCAGATACTCTGGTAGACCATGAAGATGGCAGAGGTCGGAGGTATAGAGGAGTTTCCTTGAATGATAAAAAGGAAGCATACTTGCAATGTGAAAGGCAGCGACTCCTAAACGATCATGAAACTGACTCTTACGTCATGAGGCATCCCGATGTCAACAAATCAGATATTCTGGTAGACCATGAAGATGCCAGAGGTCGGAGGTATGGAGGAGTGTCCTTGAATGATAAAAAGGACGCATACTTGCAATGTGAAAACCAGCAACTCCTAAACGATTATGAAACTGACTCTTATGTCATGATGCCTCCTGATGTCAACAGATCAGATATTCTAGTAGACCATGAAGATGCAAGAGGTCTAAGGTATAGAGGAGTATCCTTAAATGATCGAAAGGAAGCATATTTTCAAAGTGAAAGCCAGCAACTCCTAAAAGATCATGAAACTAACTCTTTTGGCATGATGCATCCCAGTCTCAATAAATCAGATATTCTTGTAAACGGGGAAGAAGCCAGAGCTCTTGAGCGTAGAAGAGGATCCTTCGATGATGGAGAGGAATCATACATGGATTATAAAAGGGGGGATGCATATCTGCATTACGAAAGCCAACAACTTAAGAAAGATCATGACTATGGCATTGATGACAGGATATATCGTGATGTCAACTCGTCAGATATTATAGTAGACCATGGAGATGCCAAGGCGCTAGAGCTTAGGAGAGTAGCCTTCATTGATAGAAATGAAGCGTATTTGGATAATGAAAGCAAGGATGTTTATCAGCATTACAATAAACAACAACTGAAGTACTACGACTCTGGCATTGATGAGAGGATGTATCCTGCTGTCACCAAAGCAGAGATTGTGGACCGAGGAGGTGCTAGAGCTCTAGAGCGTAAAGGAATGTCCTCGAATGACGGAAGGGAAGCCTATTTGCCCTATGAAAGCCAGCAACTCCTAAGAGATCATGAAATTGATTCGTATGGGGTGATGCATCCTGATGTCAGTAGATCATCAGCTGGCAAGCAAGATGAGGAAGCTCTTCGAGGCAGGAGATATCTTTTTGATGACCGAGATCAAGTCTACTTGGATGATGAGCGTTTGCAACGACGTAATGGTGGTGATGTTAAAGTTTATGCCAATATGAGATATCAAGATGGTAGACAAGAGGTTTATCATTCGAATGATTCAATTTTGCGTACAAGAGATGATTATGGTCTTAGAGACAACGCAAGTGAGGTTATGCATGAGAATATGCCTTATGATTACAACTACAGGGATGCTAAGCAATCAAGAATGTCTTATGAGAAGGCAGATAGTAAAAGGTTCCGTGAACATGAAGTAGCATATGATTACAGAGACAAGCTAGGGAACTATGCAGTGGATGGAGGAATAAGCAGAGAACAATTCCGATACTCAGCTGATGAAAGGAATTCTGGTAATGTTGATCACACATCAACTCGACGCCGTCGATTATCTGCAAAGGAGCGGTTAGGTGGGCGTGTTGAAGAAGATTCACGTGTTCATGTGAAACATAGACTGCATCAGGTTAGAAACCCAAACCTAAAAGGTAAGTCCCATAAGAGGTACCTCTCCTGAGGTCATCATTTCTCTCAACATTGTTGATTCCTCCAAACAAGATTGAGAGAGAAAAGCTCCTAGGTTTTCAAAGGATGGGTGTGAAAACGAAGGATCCTAAAGTTGTAATCTCGGCTCTTTTTTGGTCTGAAAAAGGTTAGAAACAGATTCAAGGATTGAAGTTTTTTGGCAATGGAGGATATTATCTTGGTTAGTAGATATGCTTTCTTTTGGCGTTGAACTTGACTTTAAAATGTTGAGATTTTTGTCTGTCTTTTAGATTGTTTGGTCGGTGGTTTGTATCGACCTATCAATCAAGTAGACAGTGGTTACGAGACGTTGGTCTTTTTTGGTCTCTGGTAGTGACATTGACATCGGAGATCAACAAGTAAATAACTCAACAAGTTTATATAATCTAACAACTTCTTACTATTATAATCTCGAAATTGGTTTTCTTTCTCATTTTGATTGTGATCATTCCTTGGTCGAATTTGATTCAGTTTACATGTTTTGAAATTGAAGATGTATACTAAACCAGACAAGAGAAAGAAGAAGATATAACTAAATCGATTGATTTATATACACAGTATCAAATTCAATTTCGATTCGGTTCAAATGATGGAAAGCTACCGGTCTGGTATTATAAAACCATGAGTCAAAACCGCTTTTTATCAAATACACTTTAAATGACGTCATCTGTCATGTCATCAGAACACTAAAACGACATCGTTTCACTTTTGACTCTCCCCTTGTTCTTCTCTTCTCTCTTCTTCTTTTCGCTTCGTTGCTGCTCTCTTCTCGGCTCCGCCGGAGAATCGTGAAATCTCTGCGACTTCATCAATGAAGAAATCGTCTCATCTCTCTACTGAATCTAAGCAGACCTGAAATATCTCTGTATAATCTTTCTTTAAGATTGATTTCGTACGATCTTCGTGTCTTTTCTTCTTTAAGAGATGCGTTCCAAGGACAAAATCTCTTACTTTTATGATGGTATATTCATTTCTTTCCCTTTTCTTCTTTATTTATGGTAAAGAAACTCCAAAATCCTTGAGATTGATGTAACTCTTGAGCAAGTTTTATCCACTTGAACCGCACTAGTTTTTGTCTTTATTGCTCAATCGATGCATCGAAAGGTGAAATCTTTCATATCTATAGTCTAGAATAAGTAAAGGGTTACGATTAGTTTGGAAATACTCCAGAATTGAGTAGGGTTTTTGATGAAAAGAACAAGGGTTTTAGGTGAAGTTTCTGATTTTTTCGATTCTTTGGCCTGAGTTTAAGCTTAAGATAGAAGCCTTCTTGTGGTGAAGACGACTCTAGTACCTGTGAAGTTGACTTCTTTGATTGGTTTGGTCAAGTCTTTGTTATTTCTTTGCTAAAATATGAAACCCTAGAACTTTTGTTAAATTTGGCATTGCATATAATGTTTGAAATTGTGTTCTTTCGAGATTCCTCTCTGAGAAACTTTTATAGACTTGATAGTTATATAACTTTCATTTTCGTACTTCAGATTTTCTGCATGATTCAAACTCTGATGCGAGTTTCAGATTATATTCTTGTTGATGATTGGAGCCTTTGAGGCAGTTTATATGAGATTGTGATGTTATGCTGAATGTTTTTTTTTGGGTTGCAGGGGATGTGGGGAGTGTCTATTTTGGTCCGAATCACCCGATGAAACCTCACAGGCTTTGTATGACCCATCATCTTATCCTTGCATATGGCCTGCATAGCAAGATGGAAGTTTATGTTAGTGTCTCTTGCTCATCATATATGTTTCTTGTTTTTGTTCTTGATCCTTTTATTCTTTTTGTTTATGATATCACGGTACATCTCGATTGAAATCTGTATATGTTCTCTATTGTTTCAGCGTCCACACAAAGCATATCCTATCGAGATGGCTCAGTTCCATTCTCCTGACTATGTAGAGTTCCTGCAACGAATTAATCCAGAAAACCAGAACTTGTTCCCCAATGAAATGGCTAGATGTAAGTTTTGTGTCTTCATTAATTTGTTTTTGTAATCTACATGTTAAGCTGAAATTAAGTTACTGTGTTGCAGATAATCTGGGAGAGGATTGTCCTGTCTTTGAAGATTTGTTTGAATTTTGTCAACTTTACGCCGGCGGAACCATAGGTAAATATACACAGTTGGTATTCATGTTTGCTTGTCACTTTAGAGAAACGACTGACCGAGAATTTTGTCTATAGATGCTGCACGCAGGTTAAACAACAAACTCTGTGACATTGCTATAAATTGGGCGGGCGGGTTGCACCATGCCAAAAAATGTGATGCATCTGGGTTTTGCTACATCAACGATCTCGTGCTAGGAATTCTTGAGTTGTTAAAACACCATCCCCGTGTTCTATACATAGATATAGATGTTCATCATGGTGATGGGGTTGAAGAAGCGTTTTACTTCACTGACAGGTACAGTTACAAATCCATAACACTACTTCTCGAAAGCTGTTACTATAGAAACTGATTGCCAATATCTTTAAATTTTGTGGTGGTAGAGTAATGACTGTTAGCTTTCATAAGTTTGGGGATAAGTTCTTTCCAGGGACAGGCGATGTTAAGGTAATATTCAGAATTCATTTTCCTGATTTGTGAGGACGGTTTCAATGTGTTTGGTTGAATTGTCATTGTGATGTTTTTTCTTTAAAAAGGAAATAGGAGAAAGAGAAGGGAAATTTTACGCCATTAATGTGCCGCTGAAGGATGGTATCGATGACAGTAGTTTCAACCGTCTTTTCAGGACTGTAAGTTCTTTAACTAAAAACAATGAAAAATTCTCGATGCGTTCACCGTTTATTTGTGTTTCATCATTTCCTTTGATCTCTAGATAATATCCAAGGTTGTTGAGATATATCAACCGGGTGCAATTGTTCTTCAATGCGGGGCAGATTCACTAGCCAGGGATCGACTAGGATGCTTTAATCTCTCTATTGATGGTGCTTTTTCTTCTTGTAATCAAAATCTCTTTCTCTCTTTCAATCTCCCGTTTGCTAATTTCTTTGCGAATCGGGTTTTGAAATGGCTTTCTCTATGCATTTCACAGGACATGCTGAATGTGTTAAATTCGTGAAGAAGTTCAATCTTCCCTTACTGGTATCTAATCTCTCAACTTATATATATGTATGACGCGTTTCTGTAATCTTAAGTTCATTGATGACGAAGTCAGTTCTTTCTGATTGTTTATTAGGTTACAGGAGGTGGAGGATACACAAAGGAGAATGTAGCTCGTTGTTGGACCGTTGAGACTGGCATTCTTTTGGACACAGAACTTCCTAATGGTTAGGTTTTCAATATTTGTTAGAGAAAGTTTAATGTTTGCGGTCTTTGGGGGCTCAGGGGTTAGTTGTTTCTGCAGAGATTCCTGAAAACGACTACATAAAGTATTTTGCGCCGGATTTTTCTTTGAAGATACCGGGTGGTCACATTGTAAGGAGCTCTTATGTAACTTATAGTTCCTCATTGCTTTAACAAAATCTAAAGAGAGATTGAGAATCATTTTGTGTGTTTGAAATGAAAACAGGAGAATCTTAATACCAAATCGTACATCAGTTCCATCAAAGTGCAGATTTTGGAGAATTTGCGATACATTCAACACGCTCCAAGCGTACAAATGCAGGAGGTAAACTCAGATCATCATAGGACAAATTGATGCTTTTATCAATCTAACACTGATCAGTTTTTTTACTTGAATCTCTTAGGTTCCACCGGATTTCTACATACCGGATTTTGATGAAGACGAACAAAACCCGGATGTACGTGCGGATCGTAAGTATCGATAACCACCTTCAAGGCTCTACTTTAGTCCCTTTGTTTTCTTAGTGACTAATGTTCTATATGGAATGTTTCAGAGCGTTCACGGGATAAGCAGATCCAGAGGGATGATGAATATTTCGATGGAGACAACGATAACGATGCGTCATAAAACATCGATTCTTAGAAATTGTTGGTTAATTTTTTTGTTTAGTTATGAGATTTGTAATGATATCAACACTTTAACGGCTACTGGGGCACCAAAACCACTTCTGATTGATTCCATCTTCTTCATGTTTTCGTCTTGGTGTATATGAATGAAGCTTTTTGGTTCACTTTCTCATCATTGTGACTTATATAGTGATCAAATTCGTTATATATTGTACAGTACAATTTGCACTTGATCAAATTCAATTTTATTTTTAGGCAGCCTTGTTAGTAAAAAACACTAAAGATTAATAGAAAAAATAGATTTAAAAACGCTAGTGAGAAATACACAGAGAATTATTAAGACTAAACAGAAATACATTTGAAAAGCAAAATTCAGTGATAATTAACAAAATCTGAGAAAGAACAGAAAAAAAAGATCAAGGATTTGATTTTTCTTGATCAAAATTTGCATCAGAGTCATGGAAGTTTTTGATTGCCAACACTGCTCAATTGAGCTTCTTTTATCAATGGTGATTTAACTCATCATTTGCAATCAGATGGATGTATATGTATATATATAAATCGAGCAACTTAAGACTCGATGTTAAATAAAAAAACATTAGAAAGAATATACAACGAAAACACAAATGAATAAAGAAACAGAGAAAATAAAAACTCATTAGAAAGAATGTAAAACGAAAACATAAATGAATAAAGAAACAGAGAAAATGATAAGCAATGGGGAGACTGAAAATAATTGTTTTCCTGGTGCAGAGGTATTTATTGGGGGCTGCGAGAGAGGTAGGTTTTTTTTTTGTTATATAGAGGTGGTCAGAATCTAAGCCCTAGGATTAAATTTGTTAACCATGGTTAAGTTAACATTATAATTTTAGATATTCCATTAAATATATGAAATTTTTTTATAGAAAAAGGTTTGGTTATTTATTTATTTTTTTGGAGTTTGAAGTTTTCAAGTTTGTCTGATCAATTATTTTTCGTGTTTAGGATTTTCAAATTTGGAAAATATAACCTAAGGTCTGAAATGATTAAAGTTGATGGAGCGGACAAAACCGTCTATGGATTATACTTTTTTTTTTACCATTCTTAAATTAGACAAATTGTTAGGAATGTCTTTCCAAGACTATCATTTTTTAATTCTACCCATTATGTAGTCTATTTTTATTTATAGCCTTTTAACTTTTAATGAACACTAGATTTTAACCTGCGATATACCGCGGGGCTATATTATTTTAGAAAAAATCAAAATGTAATATGCTTAATTGATTATCATTATTATATAACCTATTATTTTGTATTTTTTTGAATATAAAAACCTTATATATATATATAATTTAGTGTACAATTTTAGGATTTAACATGTGGTACGACGGACAATTTTTTTTATTAGTATAGACAATAATGTTAGATTTTACGATTTTTTTGTGTATTAAAGTTAATAATTTTATATATGTACAATTAAAAAACTGATGCTGATAAAATATTAAAACAAGATTTAAACCGTATTATTACTTTTGGTTGATGATATTATAAATTTGTATTAATATCGATCCAAACCCGTCCCACCATATAACTCTCGTGAGATATTACTTTTTATAAGTTTTAATATTTCAATAATCTATTTCAAAAATTAATATTTTTTTGCCTTTTACGTAATGACATATTTTGTAATTCTTACTAAACAAAATAACTCTACAAAATGTAGTTCAATTTTTTTAATGTAGATAATGTTATAAATAAATATTTAGTTTAGTCATAATTTGTGATTGATATGTACTTGAGTTTTTGGACTACCTGTATTTCACGTCATTTAATAGCCTAAATTGGGTAGTTTTGTACATTATTTGAAGCAATAATATTATCTTAATACATGTACATTTTACTAACTGAAAATATGAGATTGATTCTTTATATTACACTGTAAATGAATGATTCAAACTAAAGATCAGAGTGTAATATAGTTTAGCTTAGAAAATAATTAAAACGATTTTATTTATATATTTAGTTTCCTAAATTTTAGTTTAGATTCAGAAAATAATTGTTTAACTTCCTTAGAAGATGATAAACATATATGGAAGATTTGAATCTCTATTCATATATATTTAAAAAATCAATAAAGTCAATATAATTAAAGGATAGATTAGAAGAAATTTTCTTGAATGCTAAATAATTAATTTGTTATTTATAAACGAAATATTAGATGCTGTAAAAAACGAAATATTAAATAAATATGGAAAGAAAATCATACCTTAAAAGATTTTGTATTATTGAAACCGATTTTTTTTAACAGCAAATTAAAACCAAAAATTAATAAATACTTATGAGAGATTTTAGGAATGATAATTTTTGAAGTAATGCTAGATTTTTTTTGAAGTAATGGTGGAGTTAATATAGAGAGATTTTAGGCAATATTTTTGTTTGGTAAATATTTGATTTAAAATGTCGATTGAAAAAAATATATTCAGTGGCATTGAGTCGTAAATAAGTTCCAAGTCCAAGATTTATTTGTTAAAATGGCTGCAAAAATGTATATGTAGATTTTACCCTTATTTGAAAAAGTTTAAGGTTAACAAAATAAAATAATATTTTTCCCGCAAAAGATATTTCAACAATAATTTTCTGCCAAAACTCTTAAAAACTCTTGTAAATCCGACTCTTTAAAAAATCTTGTATATCTTTTTAAAACCTTTTATAAGGGTTCACAAGAGTTTTAAAATAGTTCAAAAATATTTACAAATGTTGTAAAATATTTATAATAATTTTTTTGAAAAGTTGAAAAATGATTTACATATGTTTTTGAAGACTTTATAAGAGTTATAAGGATTTTAAAAACTCTTGTATATGATTTTAAAACCTTTTACAGTGGTTTTAAAAAGACTTACAAGGATTTAATGGATGACGGTAACACGACGATGAAATTTTTAAATCGACATTACCAAGTTTTAAAAATTTATATTTACATATTTTAATAAGCATTAACACAAAATTGATTAAACAAAATATATTTAAGCGGAATCTTACCATATAAAGTATGGTTTTCGAAGTTAGTAACTCATAAGATCGTGACACATGTCAATTTTATCGATCAAATGTTTACATGTGTTATTTAAGATTTAACTTTTTTATTCTCTTATAAAAATAGAAAACCTAAAAAAAGAAACAAATTTATATTTACTAAATTCTATGTCTATAAATTAATAAAAATATTTATTTTTACTAACAAAAACGAAAAATTAACAAATTTGTTTTTATATGTGTTATTGGTCAATTAATTTTTTTTAGCATGTATCAAATATAAAACAAAATCATTTAGTATGGATATTAACTAATTAAAAAGAACATTGAAGTTTCAAATAACAAAATAATTTAATTAACATTAAATTAATTAATTTCAATTGTATTTATCAATGTAATATAATATTTTTATTTTAATACTTAGAGAGAATATTAGTATATTCATACTTGTCTTAGTCTAAGAATTTCAACGCATGTTGTCATTAGTGAAAACACCAAAAATTAGGAAAATATGGTTTAGAGGGATTGATTTTTGATTATTTAATAAATTTGAAGTCATTTAAATTAGTTTGACATTAGGTAAAACTAACTTATGAGATTATGGCATATAGCAAAACTATATCTTAACAATGTTTCTTTTCCAAAATATTTTTTGAATTATTCATTTTTGTTTTGTTTATTATGTTTTGTCATTTGTTAGTTATTTTAATATGAGCTAATATATAGATTTGATATGATATACATATTATTTTGATACAACACTTATCCATTAAAATGAGGTGAGAATAATCAAAATTGGATTTATTATGATGAAATAGATAATTAAATTTTATAGCAAAATGAAATGTGTAAGATTAAAATTTGGTTTAAAAAAATTAATAAAATAAATACAGAAAATTGTGTGAACTACTATTTAAAATTCAAATATCATCAAAGTGTAAAATTAAATTTCATTTTACTATGAAAGTATAAATAGTTAAAAAGGAAATTGTGAAATTGAAATTCAATTTATTTTTTAATAAATTAAATATCAAAAAAGTAAGGATGAGTATTTATTATTTAGAATTCAAATATCATAAATAAAAATTTCTAATTCATTTTTTCATTCGCCTATTTAGGCGGGCCTTACCTAGTTATAAATAAACGGGTCATTTTAATAAAACTCCGTACTTAAAAAGGTGATTTGCATTAATAATTTAGTAAGATGTTTTATATTGACTGATTATTAATTGAATGATTTTTTCATTGGACTTTCTTACATGAGGGGTTTTTGTATTAAAAATTAAGTTTAGGGTTTTTTTCATTAAAATTCTTTAATGGGCTTTTGGGCTTCCCAGCGGCCCATATCCACAACGATTTCTACAAAAACGACGGGTCCATATTCGACCTCCGGAATCGATTCGCCGGTAAACACAAAACCTCCGTAGAAAGGTCCAACGGCACCAATACGGCAATGTCAGACCCATTTAAGAGAAGTTCTCTCTATCTCTCTTATCTTTTTTTTCAGAGATCCTTCACTTTTTTTCTTCTCCTTGAGGTCAAAAACTCTATTTCACTTACCGGCAATCCAATCTTCTCTTTGGAGAGTGTATTCAAATTAGAATTTAAAATGATTTGAGCTTTCTTGAGTTATTTATCGATTTTAAAATTTCCTTCTCGACAATTCACTGATGCTTGTAGATCATGTTTGTTTTGATGGTCTAATCTAAATTTGTAGGGATTTGGATCATTGTTCAATTCTCAAGTCTTGTTTAAGTTTATGAACTATATCAATGGATAAAGCAGAACTAACTTTGGAACAAGTTTGTGATTTGATTTTGCAATACAGTTAATTATTCATTATGTAAGTAAATCTCCAGAATTGATAGGATACACCAAATTTAATTCAATCTCTATTGTTGTTTGTACCTTGTAGGTCTGTTCGTTTGCTCATTTGGGATGTCCATCCAAATGATTCATCTGACTAATCCATCTAAATGATGTTCGTTTCCATTTTTGGTGGTTCAGTAGGATGATCTATCTAATCCTAAACCCTAAACCCTAAACCAGCAAAATAGAGATATCCATCAATCAAGCATTATATAACTACATTAGCTTTACACGACTTTCGTGGCTAAACTTAAGTCTTATTGATGATCCCAATCACTTTCACAAAAACCAATTCAAAGCATTTGGTTAGATAAATAGCAAAAGACAAAACAAAAAACACACTGTAGAGATATTGAACGAGACAAAAAATAGCAAGCTTTGAACATCAATGTTTCATCTTTAAGATAATCCTTCGGAGCTATCTATACAGATAAAAAAATAGCAAGCTTTGAACATCAATGTTTCATCTTTCTAAATACACGACAAATACAAAACTCATAAAATCCATACAAAACCCATATTTCACAGCTAATTCCCATTCACACAAAATAAAACCAATAATCGAATCCATCGAATGACTCAAGGAGAAATCAAACCCATGATTCTTACCTCTCAAACAGTGGTCGTAGCTAGAAACACCTGAAACCCATTAGGAGAAATCGAATCATTAACCAATTCATGAGACAGAGAGATAGAAGGAGAGAGTGAGAGAGAGAGAGAGAACGCACGAGAAGATTCCGGCGAGAGATCCGGCGAAGAGCTCCGGCGAAGTGATCTCGTTTCTCTTTGGAGTATCCCGCATTCTCCTATCTTCCAATTTCGTTTCCAATTGCTTTCCTTGTCTAGTATGAACTCAAAGACAAGCTCCGTGGAAGTCACCTCCTCTACTTCAAGTTCAAATGTGTATATATGCTCTGTTGAAATGATAAAATAATTTATAAAATGATAGCTTGGTGTACACTGAACTTTGAGATCATTCTGTTCGTCCCTGATGACAATGTCTACACGCATCGGATCAAAAATCATCGATTTCAGATCAGAACTCATTTCTTCATTAACCTTAACAAGCATGATACAAGCCTTAAATCTCAAGGTTGTAGGAAGAGACGACTCCTTCAACTTGATTTTCAATGAATCCCCAGAAGTAGCTCTGTGATTGAAGCAGGCAGGCACTTGTGTCCCGGGTAACGTCGCATTTATACAAGTTGTGTGCATGATGAGATCTCTGGCCTCTTGATTCAGTTTGAAGCATTTGGGGAAATTGAGACTAATCTCTGGATTGTTAAAGCAACAATCCAGTCTCTCGAGGGACTTACAATTATCTGCATATAAGTAAGCAAGGGAGTCTGGAAGTTGGGGGAGTGATACCAGATTATTGCAGTTGTTGATTCTAAGATCACGTAAACGAGACATTCTCTGATAGCAATCTGTGAAGATCTTTGTGGAGATCTCAGGAAAACTTTTCAACTGCGAGCAACCTGCGAGATTAAGTGTATCGAGAAATTTCAAGTTGATGTTGATTGGAAGCTCCACCAGATTTGAGCAGTTAGATAGATCAAACTCTTTGAGATTAGTGATATCTCCAATTGAGGATGGGAGTTTCACGAGACTTGAGCATCCGCTAATATTCAATTCCTTCAGATTTGTGGCAGTTCCAATAGAAAGAGGGAGCTCTATTAGACTTGAGCAATTTCCAAGATCTAGTTTCTGGAGATTAGTCGCATTCTCGATAGCGGGGAGCTCCACAACACGTGAACAATTTATTAGAGACAATTGCTGAAGATTATTGGCATTGATAGATGGTGGGAGCTTCTCAAGACTCGAACAATTTTCAAGATATAGTTCCTCAAGTTTAGTTGCATTCCCAAAAGAGGGAAGCTCCACAAGACTTGAGCACCTTTGGAGATATAATCTCTGGAGACTGGTGAGTTTTTCAATAGAGGAGGGGAGCTCCACTAAACTTGAGCAATCTCTAAGCTTCAATTCTTCGAGATTAGTTGCAGTTGAAAGATTGGGAAGCTCTTTCAAGTCTTCAGAATTACTCAAATCCATCCACTTGAGATTTCTAAGTTGCTGCATTTAACAAAGAAGATCATGTTGATACAATTGGCTAATAAACCTTTACGGAAACAAATTCTAGATTTTTTTTAAAAATGAGAGTTTTCATCAAAACTACTTACTTTAGTTCCTTCCCATAGCTTCCGAAGCTTGCTGAAACTCATATGTAGTTCGACGAGAAACTCCGGATTAAAAGTAGAAGGCAAACATATATTCTGGTAACTATACCACTTCAGTGATCTAATCTTTGGAGAATGACAAATCAAATCTTGTAGTGCTAACTGCAGTCTCTCAGTTGGAATGAGAGCATTGATTCTAACGAATTCAAAATCATTCATTCTTTCAAGAGCTTTCTCACTTATATTCAAATAATCCTGAGTCCCAAATAAATCGAAAGTTATCCCTATAAAACGCCTACTATCCTGAAATAAAGCCAAAAGAAATATAAGTAATGATGGTTTGTTATCAAATAAACTCAATTAACAGGGGGCGATGCAATGGCAAAACTTACTATTGTATCGTCACTAAGTACTTCACATATATCCCTTTCACCAACCAAAAGCTGACGTTTCGTAAAGCCATGATAAACGAATTGCTTACGAGAAGTTTCTCTTCCGAATTGTCTGAGCAAAGTATGCATATTTATTGTGTCTCCATATAAGGAATTCTCATCAATGGATATGAGAGATTTCTGAGCTAATACGTGAAGACCTTGTTTCACATCCAAGAACTTGTTTGCAAGAACCTCTTCCACTTTGGTTGTTGATTCGTAGTTAAAAAGGCAGGCTATATAAAGAAGGAGATATTTATCTTCGTCACATAAGCCATCGTAACTGAACTGTATAATGCTCCCGATATTTCCGTCGAGGCTAGTTTTTAACCTTGGTAGTGTTCTTTCCCACTCTGGCTTGGACTTCCCCCGCAAAGCAGAGCCTAGAACCTTCAATCCCAAAGGGAGTTCACCAGCTAAAGCCATAACTTCCCATGCAATCTCATCGAAACCTTCATGTGGTTGTTTCTGACCAAAGGCATTCATACAGAAGATTTGAAAAGCCTCGTCATTTGATGGATATTTCACTTTGTAAACATGATTTATCCCATGAGCCTTCAAAACTCCTAGATCTTCTGTTGTGATAATAATCCGACTTCCAGGACCAAACCATCGAGTTTCTTTCGCCAAGGCATCTAGTTGTCCTAATTGATCCACTTCATCGAGAACAAGAAACACTTTCTTGTCTCTCAACCGTTCTTGAGCCACTCCTAAATGAGAAATCATGATATCTTTATGATTGATCATCTGGGACAACATTTGGTTTTGTAGTTGCAATTGTGCACTGTACTCATCGAAACAAGGTCTTGGATAGATTCCTCTGATATTCACAATGATGGCACTAAGTTGGAATCTGTCGGAGACTTGATTAAACAGAAATCTGGCGATAGTTGTCTTACCAATCCCAGGCGGTCCCCAAATCCCGATCATCCTTACTTCATCCAAATCTAGGCGCAACAATTGTTCCAGCATATCCATATGAGCTCTCATCCCTACTAACCCGTCGAAATCTCTTGATGGTGTGAAACTATTTAACATGTTTGAAACATCAGTGGCTATTTTCTCAATCATGTCTGCTTCATTCCTCCTGACATTAGAGGATAGATATCAAATCAATATACAACCGTTATGACAAAATGGTCATGAAGATCTGAACGAATACACTTTAACAAGTAAATCTTAATTATGGAGAGTAGAAATCAAGAGGACAAACCAGTTGCGAGAATGTTCTCCGGCGATTGTGGCCACATCCTCCAAAGCTTTTCTCCATCTCTCAACATACTCTTTTGTTTTACCTTTACATGTTTTTGTGAAGGCTTTTCCAAATTCACCGGTCTGTTTCTTTATGTCAGTTGGATCCACTTCATAGAAAATAGTCATGACTATCTGACCCAACAATTCCCTACACTTCATGATTTCTGCTAATTCATCAAGGCACCAAGATGAAGAAGCATAGTTCTTTGAGAGCAAGACGATCGCGATCTTTGATCCTTTGATAGCTTCTTTGAGCTCATGACCGATCGACTTACTCCTCTCTATATTATTATCAATAAATGGGTCAATTCCCTTTCTTCTGAACGATTCGAGGATGTGACTAAGAATGGTTTTTCGAACATCTGCCCCGTGGAAGCTCGGGAAGACGTGGTGTTTCCAGATTCGAGACACTGAAGTTGGAGGAGATGGAAGAGATAAAGCAGAAGATTTAGTATATTTGTTGTCTTGTTGGAATCTGAATTTTGTAAAAGCTGCGGCTGCCACTGAACCAAGGAAAATAAGAATAATTTATTAGTAAAAAGTGAATCAAGATTTAAGATGGATGAAGGATTAACAAAGAGGAAGAGGCCTCTGTGTGAGTGTCATGGATACAGACCGTTGACACATAAACTCCATGGATGTTTCCAAGATGACTCATCCTGAATGAATCTGCAATTCTCAGCATCGTTTGTTGAGCATATCTTTCGTCTTTTACGAGATTCGGAATCAACATCCTGACTCGTTGCTTTCCTCTTGGAACAGCCCAAGCTCATTACAGAACCCATGAGAACTTTGATTATCGATGAATCAAGAAATTAATATAAAATCAAGAACACATAATCAAGAAATGAGCTCAAAACACTAATCAAAGCATCAATATCAGCATAATCATCAAGAGCCAGTCCAATCAATTCGATTCCACAGTGATAAAACCTTAAGCAAAACTTAAAAATAGTTGGAAAATCTCACCGATACATGAAAGGATGAGAAATCTCTAGAGAGTTGAAGAATCACACGGGTTTAGTGTAATTTTTGTAGTTGAAACGATTTGTGTGACTGAAGATATAGATCGTTGACGACTCTAAACTCCATGGATGTTTCCTGGAAAATATAGTGAGATTTTGTGGAAAATATTGCAAACGACAAAATTACTGTCCCTATGCTCCACCATTCACTGTCTCAAACAAAGTTACGTCCACACAATATATATTTTTTTCTTTCTATTTCTCTCCTAATAATAATAATGATAAAACAAAAGAGTTAATATCATTCAATCTTGTAAAGAGTTCATATCATTCAATCGTGTAAAGAGTTCAGTTTAACAAGATTTATATCAGCAAGTTTCAAGCTTCACATCATTTTTCTGTTATAATACTGTCCAGCAAAGACTCACAAGCATCTTCTAGCAAGTCCAGTACCTATGAAAGAAACAACTAGACAAGTAACAGATCAAGATTCAACTTTCCAAGTGACTTTTGTCCTAACAAAATAGATCAAACAGGAAATATAAGCATTCCCCCTTGCAAAATTCTCGAACGGAAGGCAATTTGGGAGTGACAACAATGGTATGCTAATGCCATAGTAAAGTCTTATAAACCAAATCAACCATTTTGAAAAGACAACATAGCTGAAATTTTATAGGTAGCATCTGCCTAAACCAAAAAGTTACTAATCCACAACTGGCTTAGTCTCTAATGGTAATTACCTTCTCAAAACCTTGAGCTCCACCATCATATGGATCAGGAACAAACTTGCATTGTGTTTCTTGCAATACGAACACATAAGCTTAACCTGAAAACTCAATGAAAGTGTTCTAAAAAGAGTTCCAAAGTCCAGCAAACAACAACAAACAACAACGGTACCTTCTTATCTGCATCGGGCGGGAAATTCCCTCTCGCTTTCCACACATTATAAGCCTTCAATATATCCTCTGCAAACATCAAACATTCATACTCACATTAGCTAGACCTAAAAATTCAATGAAAATGCTCTGAAAAATCTCCTAAAAAGAGTTCCAAAGTCCAGCAAAAACCAAAAAAACACTAACGGTACCTTCTTATCTGCATCTGGCTTTCCACACATTATAAGCCTTTAATATATCCTCTACAAACATTCAAACTCATATTATCGACTAGGATGCTTTAATCTCTCTATTGATGGTGCTTTTTCTTCTTGTAATCAAAATCTCTTTCTCTCTTTCAATCTCCCGTTTGCTAATTTCTTTGCGAATTGGGTTTTGAAATGGCTTTCTCTATGCTTTTCACAGGACATGCTGAATGTGTTTAATTTCTCTACGAATAAGTCAGTTTTTTTCCGATTGTTGTTTAGGTTACAGGAGGTGGAGGATACACAAAGGAGAATGTAGCTCGTTGTTGGACCGTTGAGACTGGCATTCTTTTGGATACAGAACTTCCTAATGGTTAGTAAAAGTTTGTTTCAATATTTTGTCAGAGAAAGTTTAATGTTTTGGGGCTCAGGGGTTAATTGTTTCTGCAGAGATTCCTGAAAACGACTACATAAAGTATTTTGCGCCGGATTTTTCTTTGAAGATACCGGGTGGTCACATTGTAAGGAGCTCTTATGTAACTTATAGTTCCTCATTGCTTTAACAAAATCTAAAGAGAGATTGAGAATCATTTTGTGTGTTTGAAATGAAAACAGGAGAATCTTAATACCAAATCGTACATCAGTTCGATCAAAGTGCAGATTTTGGAGAATTTGCGATACATTCAACACGCTCCAAGCGTACAGATGCAGGAGGTAAACTCAGATCATCATAGGACACATTGATGCTTTTATCAATCTTACACTGATCAGTTTTTTTACTTGAATTTCTTAGGTTCCACCGGATTTCTACATACCGGATTTTGATGAAGACGAACAAAACCCGGATGTACGTGTGGATCGTAAGTATCGATAACCACCTTCAAGGCTCTACTTTAGTCCCTTTGTTTTCTTAGTGACTAATGTTATATATGGAATGTTTCAGAGCGTTCACGGGATAAGCAGATCCAAAGGGATGATGAATATTTCGATGGAGACAACGATAACGATGCGTCGTAAAACATCGATTCTTAGAAATTGTTGGTTAATTTTTTTGTTTAGTTATGAGATTTGTAATAATATCAACATTTTAACGGCTATTGGGGCACCAAAACCGCTTCTGATTGATTCCATCTTCTTCATGTTTTCGTCTTGGTGTATATGAATGAAGCTTTTTGGTTCACTTTCTCATCATTGTGACTTATATAGTGATCAAATTCGTTACATATTGTACAGTACAATTTGCACTTGATCAAATTCAATTTTATTTTTAGGCAGCCTTGTTAGTAAAAAACACTAAAGATTAATAGAAAAAATAGATTTAAAAACGCTAGTGAGAAATACGCAGAGAATTATTAAGATTAAACAGAAAAATACATTTGAAAAGCAAAATTCAGTGATTATTAACAAAATCTGAGAAAGAACAGAAAAAAAAGATCAAGGATATGATTTTTCTTGATCAAAATTTGCATCAGAGTCATGGAAGTTTTAGATTTCCAACACTGCTCAATTGAGCTTCTTTTATCAATGGTGATTTAACTCATCATTTGCAATCAGATGGATATATATATATCGAGCAACATAAGACTCGATGTTAAATAAAAAACATTAGAAAGAATGTAAAACGAAAACACAAATGAATAAAGAAACAGAGAAAATGATAAGCAATGGAACTGAAAAGAGTTGTTTTCCTTCTGCTGAGGTATTTATTGGGGGCTGCGACGAGGTAGGGTTTCTTTTTTTCTATATAGAGGTGGTCAGAATCTAAGCCCTAGGGTTAAATTTGTTAACCATGGTTAAGTTAACCATTATAATTTTAAATATTCCATTAAATATATGAGATTTTTTTATAGAAAAAGGTTTGGGTTATTTATTTATTTTTTTGGAGTTTGAAGTTTTCAAGTTTGTCTGATCAATTATTTTTCGTGTTTAGGATTTTCAAATTTGGAAAATATAACCTAAGGTCTGAAACGATTAAAGTTGATGGAGCGGACAAAACCGTCTATGGATTATACTTTTTGTTTTTACCATTTTTAAATTAGACAAATTGTTAGGAATGTCTTTCCAAGACTATCATTTTTTAATTCTACCCATTATGTAGTCTATTTTTATTTATAGCCTTTTAACTTTTAATGAACACTAGATTTTAACCTGCGGTATACCGCGGGGCTATATTATTTTAGAAAAAATCAAAATGTAATATGCTTAATTGATTATCATTATTATATAACCTATTATTTTGTATTTTTTTGAATATAAAAACCTTATATATATATATATAATTTAGTGTACAATTTTAGGATTTAACATGTGGTACGACGGACAAATTTTTTTTATTAGTATAGACAATAATGTTAGATTTTACGATTTTTTTGTGTATTAAAGTTAATAATTTTATATATGTACAATTAAAAAAACTGATGCTGATAAAATATTAAAACAAGATTTAAACCGTATTATTACTTTTTGTTGATGATATTATAAATTTGTATTAATATCGATCCAAACCCGTCCCACCATATAACTCTCGTGAGATATCTATATATACATTTTTGTAGGAGGTTTTTGAAGATAATGTTGAAGATTTGAGCCATAATTCAACAATTAATTCAAATGGGTGGGTTTTACCCGGTTTAACTCTGTTCGGATCCTGGATAACATGTTTAATTTTGTTCTGATCTTGGATAACATTAATTTTTGGAAAAGTTACCTAAAAACTAATAATTAAAAACGAAAATTAATGATTTAATTACCAAATTTAATATAAACAATATCTCTAAACTAACCATATTTCTTATTTACCTTAACTAATTTCCTAAAATATTTCTACCTAATTTAAACATAAATATATAATTCTTCTTTCATTTTTATTTGATTTTATACTTTATTTATTTTGAATTTATATAAAATATATATAGTTAATAAAATATTATATTTTCTTCTGAATATGATGTAATTCAAATTTTTTAAAATGGACATATATTATTCAACCTATGAAGAAATAATATGTGTACAATGTCCCACATCGCTTAAAAAAATTGGACAATGGTTCAGACCCATATTATAAAAGGACCAAAATGATTCTAATTACGAATAAGCAGGAAGCTTGATTTATCAGGCGTCCAAAATTAAAATAGTTATCCGATTTTACTCGGATTTTTTATTTTAAAGAATTGAAACTTTAAAATGTTTCAAGAAATTATAAATATTATAACTTTATCAAAAGTTAAATATTATAATTTTAATTTTTTTTTATAAAGTTTATCTTTAAAAAATGCTTTAAATATTTATAATTTTAAAACTTATAACGTTTTAAAAATTATAAATTGAATTTTACAAGAAATTTAAATATTATAAATATATAAAAAATATATTAATACGAGACGATATATTACAGGAAAAATCTTAAATATAACAATCAAAATTCAATGATGAATTTTGGGTCGATATTGTATTTTTTTAAGTTTCAAATTTTATAATATTGAAATTTATAAGAAAATGACAAAATTATGTTTCGAGCTGACGAGCTTCTTGAGAAGGACGAGGTGACGAGCTTCGTGAGACGGGCGAGCTGACGAGCTTCGTGAGACGGGCGATCTGACGAGCTACTTGAACGGACAAGCTGACGAGCTTCTTGAGGCAGGCGAGAGGACGAGCTTCTTGAGACGGACGAGCTGACGAGCTTCTCTATGTCTCTGCGTGTCAGACGGAATCCCCCCCCCCTGACAGGACATGCTATTTCGTATTTAGAGAGTTCCTACAACTCATACCTACAGATTATGAAGGTGTTTCAGTGGAGAAAATAAGCGGTCTGTTCCTTTTCGCTGCACCGAAACCGATCAACAAATGCTTACCCGTGTTGTCTCAGCAGAAGAGATAAAAAAGGTCCTTTTCTCTATGCCTAATGATAAATCTCCAGGCCCTGATGGTTTCACGTCTGAATTCTTTAAGGAGTCATGGGAGATTTTAGGTCCTGAATTTATTTTAGCAATTCAATCCTTCTTTGCTTTGGGGTTTCTGCCTAAAGGTGTTAACTCAACAATCCTAGCTCTCATCCCTAAGAAACTGGAGTCCAAAGAGATGAAAGATTATCGACCTATATCGTGCTGCAACGTAATGTATAAGGTTATCTCCAAAATCTTAGCTAATAGATTAAAGCTTTTGCTGCCACAGTTTATCGCAGGCAACCAATCGTCGTTTGTTAAAGACCGGCTACTAATAGAAAACGTCCTTCTAGCAACAGATTTGGTGAAAGACTACCATAAAGATTCTATCTCGGAGCGTTGTGCAATAAAAATCGACATCTCTAAGGCTTCCGACTCAGTCCAATGGTCATTCCTCATCAACACTCTCACTGCGATGCATTTTCCTGAAATGTTTATACACTGGATACGACTTTGTATTACCACGCCTTCTTTCTCGGTACAAGT
Organism: Arabidopsis thaliana; assembly: GCF_000001735.4. Classification (NCBI taxonomy): domain Eukaryota; kingdom Viridiplantae; phylum Streptophyta; class Magnoliopsida; order Brassicales; family Brassicaceae; genus Arabidopsis; species Arabidopsis thaliana. The sequence goes on along the minus strand of NC_003074.8, from coordinate 16,211,553 downwards.
CAATGGAGAATTGGCTGGGTTTTTTCAGAGTTCTAGAGGTTTGAGACAAGGGTGTGCTCTCTCGCCATATCTTTTTGTGATTTGTATGGACGTTCTCTCAAAATTGTTGGACAAGGTTGTAGGAATAGGACGTATTGGCTATCACCCTCATTGTAAGCGTATGGGGTTAACCCACCTGAGCTTTGCAGACGATTTAATGATACTCACGGATGGTCAATGTCGATCAATTGAGGGCATTATAGAGGTCTTTGATCTGTTTTCAAAATGGTCGGGTCTTAAAATAAGCATGGAGAAATCCACTATTTTTTCGGCTGGTCTCTCTAGTACTTCTCGGGCTCAGCTCCACACTCATTTCCCTTTTGAAGTTGGGGAGTTACCTATACGCTATCTGGGACTACCTTTAGTGACAAAGCGACTATCATCGGTGGACTACGCTCCGTTAATTGAGCAGATAAGAAAACGTATAGGGTCATGGTCATCTCGATTTCTCTCTTTTGCAGGACGCTTTAACTTGATCAGTTCAATCATCTGGAGTAGTTGTAATTTCTGGTTAAGTGCTTTCCAACTTCCGCGTGCATGTATCCAAGAAATAGAGAAGCTCTGCTCAAGTTTCCTTTGGTCAGGAACAAATTTGAATTCAAAAAAGGCAAAAATTTCTTGGAACCAAGTTTGCAAGCCAAAATCAGAGGGAGGTCTTGGCCTCCGGAGTTTGAAAGAGGCAAATGATGTTTGTTGTTTGAAACTGGTCTGGAGAATTATATCTCATGGTGATTCGTTATGGGTCAAATGGGTAGAACACAACTTGTTAAAGCGCGAGATTTTTTGGATTGTCAAAGAGAATGCAAATCTAGGATCTTGGATATGGAAGAAAATTCTCAAATACAGAGGGGTTGCAAAACGTTTTTGTAAGGCTGAGGTGGGAAATGGTGAAAGTACTTCCTTTTGGTTTGATGACTGGTCGCTTTTGGGTCGACTTATTGATGTTGCAGGGATAAGAGGCACCATTGACATGGGGATTAGTCGCACAATGTCTGTAGCGGATGCATGGACTTCTCGTCGAAGACGACATCATCGACAAGAGATCTTAAACACGATTGAAGAAGTGTTGTCCACTCAACATCAAAAGAGAACGCAGCAGCAGCAGCAGGGTCGTGTCTTATGGAAAGGGAAGAATGACATCTACAAAGATAAATTCTCCACCAAAAACACTTGGAATTATCTCCGGACAACATCAAACGAGGTAGCCTGGCACAAAGGAGTTTGGTTCCCACATGCTACACCAAAGTACTCTTTCTGCTTATGGCTTGCAGCACACGACCGCCTCGCCACTGGAGCCCGCATGATCAAGTGGAACCGAGGAGAAACAGGTGACTGCACCTTTTGTCGCCAAGGCATTGAAACTCGAGACCACCTTTTTTTCATGCAGCTACACATCGGCAGTCTGGACAGCTCTTGCCAAAGGCGTCTTCAACACAAACCACTCAAACAACTGGTCCCAAATCATCACCTATGCTACGCAGCACAAGCGTTGTCGAATCGAGAGCTTCCTCACCAAATACATCCTTCAAGCCACTGCATACACCATTTGGAGGGAGAGAAACAGAAGCAGACATGGCGAAACACCGAATACTGCAGGCCAATTAATTCAATGGATCGACATACAAGTCAGGAATCAAATCACCACAATTCAAAGGCAAAAGGATAATAGATACGAAGCATGCTTCCAAGCGTGGCTCCACAGCCGCTCTTGATATTTAGATCAATTTTTCAAACTGTTTTTAATCTTCTCTTTATAAATTACTCGATGCACAAGTTGTAACAACGTTATTTTTTCTTTTGAGTATAATTTAATATTCTATTCAAAAAAAAAAAAAAAGGAATTTTTTTTGGAATGCTTGATAATCGATGGTTACAAAATTTTGGATCCATTTGAGTAATTAAGAAGCATTAATGAAAAAGGCTATCTTCTAAGAGAGAAATGCACCACGGATCATCTTTGGAAGCATTAATCGAGTCCTCTTTGATCTTTTTTTCACATCATTAATTTTCAGTTTAGGTGTCAAACGTAAATGCTTCCTTTGCTATTTCTGAAAACTCGACGCAAATTTTATATTTATACGTTGCATATTATTCGCAAAGATCAGAATCAGCTAGCAAAAGTGGTAATGAGATCAAGGAAAGGTTTGAAAAGAACGTTCTCTAAATTTAATAAACCTGAAATAAAGAAGAACAGAGCATGCTCTTTAAATAGAGATTGAGCAACTAAAGCATAAGCCAAACTGAAATTATTTAAAGAGCATGCTCTACAATAATATATCCTTAAGAATGAGAAAGATTGTGAGAATATGTCAGATTCCGTGATACAATACTTTTATCTGTTTGCCTTTTTTATCATCATTCATCATTACACTATTTGTTTCATGGTTTTTTGTTTTAGTTTTTCTTTTTGGTTTTTCTATTTGGTTTATGAATAATACTTTCTTTCTTTTTTTAAGATGGCTCGAGACTTGTCATTTTATGATGTCTTCTTTAATATCATGCTATGTGCTACGTCTAATATGATGGTACGTGCTATGTACATATTAATATCTTACTACGTGCTATGAACATATTTAACAAATATATTCTTTTGAAGGTGTTTAACATGGAGAACATTGGTGACGAAGAAGAGAACTTAAATGACAGAGAAAAAATTGAAGCAGAAGATGGTGAGTCAGATTTGGACATCATGTTTTGTTATTGGAAAATGCAACAACGAGTACTTTTATTGATCGTCCAGTTCGTCGATCCGTCTCAAGAGTTGGGTATAATTATATCCAAACTGCTCTTACAGTTAATCCTGCGCATTTCCGCCAGTTATATCGTATGGAACCAGAAGTGTTTCATAAACTCTGTGATGTTGTAAGAGTGAAGACATGGCTAAGAGATACACGATATATATGCGTCGAAGAAATTTTGGCTACTTTTTTACTCACGGTTGGCCAAAACTCAAGATACTGTTATACAATGGACACATTTCAGAGATCAAGTTATTCTACAAGCATAAATTTCATAAGGCACTTAAGGCATTAGCTTTCGTCGCACCAAATTGGATGGCTAAACCTGAAGTTAGAGTACCTGCAAAGATAAGAGAAAGTACAAGCTTTTACCCTTATTTCAAGGTATTTATTTATATAACGTTACTATTTATTGAAATTAACTAGCATATAAAAAATTTCTATTAATATATAGGATTGCATTGGAGCCATTGATGGAACACACATTTTTGCAATGGTACCAACATGTGATGCAGCTAGTTTTCGTAATCGGAAAGGGTTCATATCACAAAATGTTCTAGCTGCTTGCAACTTTGATCTACAATTTATATACATCCTTAGTGGATGGAAAGGTTCAGCACATGATTCAAAAGTACTTAATGATGCTTTAACAAGGAACACTAACAGGCTACAAGTTCCAGAAGGTATTTATTTTCTATGTATCCATAATTTCTTCTATATTTTATTTAAGAAGAATAATTTATCTTGTATTTTTTTATTTTCAGGAAAATTTTATCTAGTTGATTGTGGATATGCAAATCGCCGCAAGTTCTTGGCTCCATTTCGGCGTACTCGTTATCATCTTCAAGATTTTAGAGGTCAAGGCCGCGATCCAAAAACCCAGAATGAGTTGTTCAATCTACGTCATGCTTCTTTGAGGAATGTCATCGAAAGAATCTTTGGTATTTTCAAATCTCGTTTTCTGATTTTTAAATCAGCACCTCCATATCCTTTTAAGACTCAAACAGAGCTAGTTCTTGCTTGTGCTGGATTACATAATTTTCTTCATCAAGAATGTCGATCAGATGAGTTTCCTCCTGAAACAAGTATTAATGAAGAGAATAGCGATGACAATGAAGAAAACAACTATGAAGAAAATGGAGATGTTGGAATTCTGGAATCCCAACAAAGAGAATATGCTAACAATTGGAGAGACACAATATCTCATAATATGTGGATGGATGCTACAGGAGCTTGATGAGTGTTTTTTTTGTGACGAAACAGTTTTTCATTACCGTTTAGGATTCTTGAGTTTTTCATTACCATTACAGTTTTTAATAAAAGCTTCTCTATTGTTTTGTGTGGCGTTTGCTTTTTAGGAGGTAGGGGATAATAATCATGATACTTTTTAGGTGTACGAGTATGTTGTGTGCTTGATGTGGAATTAATAATAATCATTTTACAAAACTTTCGAAATATCAAGGTTGCATCTATTATTTTGGAAGAGTCTTTATACGAAGAAAAAGCTTTAAACTCAATAAACCAATAACACTATACTTAAATAGAGTCATAAAGTTTGTTAAATTCATTTTATTTGAATAACACATAACTTTGATTAAATTTTTAAAATCTTTAACCCAATAACGCATGACTTGTAATGATTGTAAAAACAATTTTTAAAATACCAAACCAATAACACAAGACTTTAACAAAGTCTTAAACATTCAATATTGAATAACAGTGGATTTATAAAGATTTTAAAGTCATTATAAATGTAAGAACCAATAAACCCCCCTAATGTTATATATTGCAAACGGTTTGAATGTGTCAGAGCGTTCACGGGATAAGCAGATCCAGAGGGATGATGAATATTTCGATGGAGACAACGATAACGATGCATCGTAAAACATCTATTCTTAGAAATTGTTGGTTAATTTTCTTGTTTAGTTATGGGATTTGTAATGATATGAACATTTCAACGGCTATTGGGGCACCATAACCACTTCTGATTGATTCCATCTTCTTCATCTTTTGTACACTTTCTCATCATTGTTACAGTTTTGATTTTTACTTTAGTTTTTTTTGGGCCAAGTTCAATTTTGATCAAATTCAGTTCGTTAAATGTTGTACAGTACAATTTGTAAAGACTAATATAAAAAATAGATTAAAAAAAGCTAGTGAGAAATACGCAGAGAATGATTAAGATTAAACAGAAATACAATTGAAAAGCAAATTCAATGGTTATTAACAAAAACTGAGAAAGAACAGAAAAAAAGAGATCTAAGGATTTGATTTTTCTTGAATTGCATCAGAGTCATGGAAATTTTTGATTTTCAACAGTGCTCAATTGAGCTTCTTTTATCAATGGTGATTTAACTCATCATTTGCAATCAAATGGATTTGATGTTAAATAAAAACTCATTAGAAAGAATGTAAAACGAAAACATAAATGAATAAAGAAACAGAGAAAATGATAAGCAATGGAGAGACTGAAAAGAATTGTTTTCCTGGTGCAGAGGTATTTATTGGGGGCTGCGACGAGGTAGGGTTTCTTTTTTTCTATATAGAGGTGGTCAGAATCTAAGCCCTAGGGTTAAATTTGTTAACTATGGTTAAGTTAACATTATAATTTTAAATATTCCATTAAATATATGAGATTTTTTTTTTAAAAGGTATGGTTCTAATTTTTCTTTCTGGATTTTGAAGTTTTCAAGTTTGTCCGATCAATTTATTTAAGATTTTAGGATTTTCAAATTTGGAAAATAGAATCCAAGGGATCAATTTAGTTGATAAAGTAGACAAAACCGCCTATGGATTAGACCCTTTTTTTTTATCATTCTTAAATTAAACAAATTGTTAGGAATATCCTTCCAATATGACCATTTTTTTTATTATACTTCATTATGTAGTCTATTTTTATTTATAACTTTTTAAATTTTAAATGATAATTTTACCCTTATTTGAAAATATTTTAAGTTAATAAAATGAAATAATATATTTTCCCGCCAAAAATCTTTAAAGTAAATGGTTAACAAGAATTTTAAAATAGTTCAAAAAGATTTAAAAATGTTTTAAAAATATTAAAAAAAAAATCGAAGAGTTAAAAAATGATTTGCAAATGTTTTTGAAGACTTTATAAGAGTTTCAAAAGAATTTTAAAAGGATTTACAAAGGTTTAAAAATCCTTGTACATCCTTTTAAAATTCTTTAAAACTCTTGTAAATGATTTTAAAATCTTTTACAATGGTTTTTAAAGATTTACAAGGATTTAAAATATTTACAAAGGTTTTTAAAGTGGTTTTAAAGTATTTACATGTGTATTTGAAGACTTTATAAGGATTTTAAGAGGTTTTAAAATGATTTGCAATTGTTTTTAACAACTTTACAAATGTTTTAAAAGGCTTTAAAAATTTTAGAAAGATTTTTTAAAGAATTAACAAGGATTTTTAAAGGGTTCTACAAAAATTTACAAAGATTTTAAAATACAAATTTTGGCGGGAATATTTTTGCAGATGATCGTTAGGAAATAATTTTGGCAGGAAACATAAATTTTAAGAAAAAAAAAAATTGGAGCCAAAAATGTTTTGGCGGGAAAATTTCAATTTATAATTTTATGTTCTCATTAGATGAAAAGTAATTTAGTCATTTGTTTATGAAAATGAGTATTTTTAAAAATGGACAATGGAATGGGGTATTTTTGCAAAAAGACATTGAGACCATCTCCATTGGTAGTCTGTCAAGAGAGTTTCTCACTATTAAAATAATAAAAATAATGAAATGAGAAGAGAGAGTGTAAGAAGTTTCTCAAGTGAGAAACTAGGAGATACTCTCTACAAACCATAATTACATTTCTCTCCTTTCAATTGGTTCAATTTTTTCATTAAACTAAAAATTTAATCATATATTTTTTTTGTTTGAGAAACTTTTTGGATTCTCCTTGATGGAAATGCCCTGAAAAATGATATTTTTACAAATCTCCATTAAATTAAATGGTAATGGTGACGAAAAAAATAAAAAAAAAAAATTTGGTCAAACAAACTTCAAATTACTTTTTCCTAAAATAAATATGGGTCACGACTGATTATTGTCCACAAAAAATATGATTTTCGTCCGGTTTAGTTAGTTTCATCTATAACATTCATTCAAAACCTAATGTTGTTACATTTTGTTTCATTTTGAGTTGAGTTTTATGCAAAAAAACCGTATAAATAATTTTTTTTGCAACTTAACCTCCATGTCAAATAAATGCAGGTCAATACCACGATCTTAAATGTCACCCACAATATTACCTTTAGACGTGTATAGATTTTGCAAACCGCATAAGTCTGTATATAGATTATCAAAACGACGTTGTTTTATCATATTTTAAAAAGAAAATAATTACCTTTCGAACCCATAACCTTTAGAACATTCTAAGCATACATAACCAAATGGGCTAAAACAGATTCTGAAATTTAACTATATATATATAGGCAACAATTAGTTTGTGACGGGTGAGCATTAATCAGGAACGACTAAGTTTGGTCTGCCATTAAAACTGCGGCTACTGAAACACGAGAATCTTGCCGCTCTCTCTGCGAAACCCAGATCGCCGAAGAATTCATCCTACGACGTCGTCGTTTTCGTAACCATCATATATCTCAGCAGTGGAGAGCTCATTCGGAGTTGTATAACACGAGCCGGAGTCGTTCTCCATCGCCACTTCTTCCTTTATAGACTCTGCTTCGTCCTCGTCATGATTTGTTAGAATGTGTTTGTTTTTATGTAAACCGAAAATAATATTTATATATATATATATATATATATATATATATCGGGTTCTATAAGGAATTAAAACTGTTTCAGCCCGATATATATATATATATATATTATCTACTTTTTGTTACTTTGTTTTTTTTATTAAAAAAAATAGATAAAAGTTTTTTTCCGATTTCTGGTGACGGATTTATTTCAGATTTGGGTAGGACTAGGCTCTTTTAACGATCGTAACAGTTCAAATCAAACGACAGTTTATATAATTAAACCTAAACTCAGCATCTGAGTCTCCTCTTGCATTTACACACCGTCTAGCATCTAATTTTAATGTCGCATAGAGAATTAAGAAATAAAAGGGAACAGATAAAGCGAAAAACATTAGTACAACTAATGGAAGTGATCAAATCTATGGAGTTCGGTGGCTTAAAAAAGGTAACTCCCACGTCGTGAGCTGGAAGCGTAACCAGAAGCAAAAACCAGCAGATCTGGGGGAAGTGACAGCGTATCCGGCAAGGTTACTTCCGTTGTGAAAGATGAATCGGAGGGTCCCGGTGTATGGAAGAATAAGAAACTGAAAAAGTCAGTTGTTTTGCTCGAAGCTGCTGTGAAGATCGATCCTTCACATCTTGCAGATTTCTTTGCCAAACCGATAAGTGCATGCAATTTGAAACTCTGCTTGTTTTGTTTAATAAATTCTAATGTTAATTGATAAATCACAACTTTGTTTTTTTTTTGTTCTTGTTGTTTGTTCATAGTCTGTGCTGGGCAGTGATTTACTTGCGTTGCACTTTTACTTTGAGAAAGGACTTTCCCAAGTATCATTTCCATGGGTGGAGATGTTCAAGGAGACTCCTTTATCTAAGTTGATCGATGTGATCTACTTCTTTTTAGTTTTCGTTAGATGTTCCAATCAAAGTCTAGGGGTAAGATCTTCTTAAAGCTGAGTTTCTTGTTATAATTAAACATGATTCATTATTTGATATTCCTCAATCTATATATGAAGCTTCAATTGATTAGATAAAAAACATCAATTTGGCGCCCTCTATTATTTTGTATTGTGGACAGTTGAACGTATTATGCGCACACAACATAATTGTGGGATAATTTTGGAAAAATAAACTCATCAATCTACTATATAATTTATTATGTTTAAATGTACTTTTATTCTAAATTTTAGTATAAATAAATTTCAATTAATTTCGTTAATTTGGTTTAATTACACAAAATTGTGATCCACTTCTATCCATAAAATTTCTCTACTGAATTATAACAACACTAGGTTCTGCACTTGCATTGATAAATTTGGGTTATATTCAACTTCTATGGGCTACATTTTGTTCTTTATGTTCTACATTTTTCAAAACCTTGAATGGATATGGAACAAAGTTGTCATAGCGATACTAACACATAAAGCTTATGCTCAAAGTTTAATGGAAAATGCTCAAAAAACCTCACCAAAATGAAAATTGTAAGATTAAAATATATAACAAAATGGAAATTGTAAGATTGAAATTTGCGATTTAAAAATATTTAATAGTTTAATATTTTCACCCTCCTATTTAGGCGAGTTTTACCTAATTATAAATAAAGGAGTATTTTTAATAAAATTTCGTACCTAAAAGGTGATTTTCATTAATAATTTAGTTAGAATTTTTATATTGACCAATGAAGAGAAATTTTCATTCGACTTTTTTAGTTGAGGGGTTTTTGTAAAAAGTCGAGGGGTTTTTTGTATTAAAAGGTTTTTTTCTTTAAAATTCTTTAATTGGCCTTTCGGCTTCCCCCGGCCCATATCCACAACAATTCCTGTAAAAACGACGGGTCCATCTTCGACTTCTGGAATCAATTCGCTGGTAAACACAAAACCTCCGTAGAAATGTCCAAAGGCAATGTCAGACACAACGAAGAAGGCGACACGAAGGCAAAAAAATAGGAATAATATCGTAATTTCCAATTAGTAGAAAATTGTCATCCTCTTCTTCTAACTTCATTCCACGCTTCAGATCCGAGTTTAAGAGAAGCTCTCTCTATCTCTCTTTTCTATTTTTCAGAGATCCTTCACTTTTTTCTTCTCCTTTAGGTCAAATATTCAATTTCACTTACCCGCAATCCAATCTTCTCTTTATTCTATCAATTTTTAAATTTTCTTCTTGACAATTCACTAATGCTTGCAGATCGTGTTTGTTTGATGGTCTAATCTACATTTGTAGGGATTTGGATCATTGTTCAATTCTCAAATCTTGTTTAAGTTTCTCAACTATATCAATGGATACAACAGAACTAACTTTGGAACAAGTTTGTGTTTTGATTCAATACAGTTACTTATTCATTACGTAAGAAAATTTCTAGAATTGATAGGATACACCAAATTTTATTCAATCTTTGTTGTTGTTTGTACCTTGTAGGTCGTGTTCGTTTGCTCATTTAGATGTCCATCCAAATGGTCCACCAAATGATTCATCTGACTAATCGATCTAAATGATGTTCGTTTCCATTTTTTGTGGTTCAGTTGGATGATCCATCTAATTGTTTTTTAAAAAAAACTTTGCTTATTTGTTCAGTTGGATGATCCATCTAGATGCTTCTGATTAAAAATGACTAAAATGCCCATATTTTCATCTGATTATTTTTCAATTCTTAATCTAACCATATTAATTTTTATTTTACTGATCAAATCAATATTTACAATCAAATAAATTTCAAATTATTATATTTGACATTTAAACTTCTATTTTCATGTTTTTTTTTTTGTTTTTTATATAAAAACCAAAGCATATAAGCCTATATTATGAAATTAAAGAAACTCCAAAAAATCTTAATAACTCCAGTCTTATATATGCTAAAACAGATGAAGCAACAACAATATAAGTTTTTACCAAACATAGATAAAACATGATACATACGCATGAAACGAGCATATCTGAAACACATGATCTATTCATTGACTTGTGATGATGATCTCTCACAAAGAAAAAGAAACAAAACAAACACCAAGAGACACAAAGAAAACGCTGCAAGCAATCAAGCGCATTACAGATGGAAAATTATTAACAAAAGGGTCACTTAGAAGAAAGAACAAGTCCAGAGGCTGAAGCAGGATTTGGATCACTTAGAAGCAGTACTTGATACCCAATCAACACACAATGGCAGCTCCTATTAAAGATTTTCATTCACCTACATTTATCACATCAATGATATGTCATCAAACAGAGACAAATACTAAAATAATGTACAAGAATCAGATAGAATTAGCTCAAATGATGAAACCAATCAAATTTGATAAGGATGAAGTCGATTAGTATTTAGAAAAGACCAATCAGATTCATTAAAAACAAAACCTGCAACCAGAAATGCCAATAACATACGCAAATAAATCAAACGCAAGAAAACATTTGCAAGAAATATTAGCAGTTTTAAAAGTCACATGTCATTATATAACTAGATTAGCTTGCCAAATCCGACTCAAATGATTAATCAATGTCTAGTTTGCTAGACACAATGTTTATGACAAAATCATTACATGTGGCTACCACATATTTCACAGCTAATTCCCATTCACACAAAATAAAACCAATAATCGAATGACTCAAGGAGAAATCAAACCCATGATTCTTACCTCTCAAACAGTGGTCCTAGCTAGAAACACACCTGAAACCCATTAGGAGAAATCGAATCATTAACCAATCCATGAGACAGAGAGATAGAAAGGGAGAGTGAGAGAGAGAGAGAGAGAACGCACGAGAAGATTCTGGCGGAAGATCCGGCGAAGAGCTCCGGCAAAATGATCTCGTTTCTCTTTGGAGTATCCCGCATTCTCCTATCTTCCAATTGCTTTTGTGGAATGGTGTGAACTCAAAGACAAGCTCCGTGGAAGTCACCTCCTCTACTTCAAGTTCAAATGTGTATATATGCTCTGTTAAAACTGGATATATGCTTGCTGTACATAGAACTTTGAGATCATTCTGTTTGACCCTGATGGCAATGAGTACACTCGGCCACATCTCATCATCTCTCATTTCTTCATTAACCTTAACAAGCATGATACAAGCCTTAAATCTCAAGGTTGTAGGAAGAGACGACTCCTTCAACTTGATTTTCAAGTAATCCCCAGAAGTAGCTCGGTGATTGAAGCAGGCAGGCACTTGTATACTTGGTAACATCGCATATTTACGAGTTGATGTGTGCATGATGAGATCTCTGGCTTCTTGATTCAGTTTGAAGCATTTGGGGAAATAGAGACGGATCTCTGGATTGTTAAAGCAACAATCCAGTCTCTCGAGGGACTTACAATTATCTGCATATATGTAATCAAGGGAATCTGGAAGTTGTGGGAGTGATACCAGACTATTGCAGTTGTTGAGTCTAAGAGCACGTAAACGAGACATTCTCTTGACCCATGGAGGAACTTCTTGTATATCTTCACTTACCAAAAGTAGGTCGGTGATGATGTCAAGAGCATGCGGGAATTCCTTAAGGCTTTCAAAGTATGACATTTCATATACAGCAAGACGAGACCACGACGTGATCGACAAAGGAACTTCTTTTATTGCAGTTCCTTTTAACCTGAGCTCTGAAATGTGTGTGGAGATCTCGGGAAAACTTTTCAACTGCGAGCAATCTGTGAGATCAAGTATACGGAGAGATATCAAGTTGATGTTTGTTGGAAGAGTTTCTAGCTTTGAGCATCCTCTCATTCTCAACATAAACAATTTTTGAAGGTTTCCAATAGAAGAAGGAAGCTCCACCAGATTTGAGCAGTTAGATAGATCAAACTCTTTGAGATTAGTCATATCTCCAATAGAGGATGGAAGTTTCACGAGACTTGAACATCCTCTGATATCCAATTTCCAAAGATTGTTGGCAGTTCCAATAGAAAGAGGGAGCTCTATTAGACTTGAGCAATTTTGGAGCTTCAATTGATGGAGATTAGTCACATTCTCAATAGCGGGGAGCTTCACAACACGTGAACAATTTGTTAGAGACAATCCCTGGAGATTATTGGCATTGATAGATGGTGGGAGCTTCACAAGACTTGAGCAATCCCGGAGATCTAATATTTGGAGACTGGTGAGTTTTTCAATAGAGGAGGGAAGCTCTTTCAAATCTCTAGAATCACTCAAATCCATCCACTTGAGATTTCTAAGTTGCTGCATTTGACAAAGAAGATCATGTTGATACAATAATAAACATTTACGGAATCAAATTATAGATTTAAAAAAAAAAATGAAAGTTTTCATCAAAATCACTTACTTTAGTTCCTTCCCATAGCTTCCGAAGCTTGCTGCAACGCATATCTAGTTCGACGAGAAACTCCGGATTAAAAGTAGAAGGCAAACATATATTCTGGTAAGGAAACCATTTCAATGATCTAATTCGTGGAGAGTGATAAATCAGATCTTCTAGTGCTAACTGCACTCTCTCAGGTTGATGAGTAAATACGTAATTGATTTTAACGAATTGAAAATCATGGATTCTTTCAAGTGCTTTCTCACTTATATTCAATTCTTCCTCATTCTTATATAAATCCAAATTTATCCCTATAAAACGTCTATTATCCTGAAACATGAGCCAAAAGAAATATTAGTAATGATGATGTGTTATCAAATAACAAGGGGAGATGCAATGGCAAAACTTACTGTTGTATCATCGTCGAGCACTTCACATATATCCCTTTCACCAACCAAAAGCTGATGTTTCGTATAGCGGTGATGAACGAATTGCTTACGGGAAGTTTCTCTTCCGAATTGTTCTAGCAGAGTATGCATCCGTATTATTTGCGACTTGTTTCTCTTCGTATGCCTCACATGCGAGAACTTGTTTAAAAGAAGAACTTGAACAATTTGTTTCCAAGAGATTTCTTCATCAAAGGATATGAGAGATTTCTGAGCTAATACGTGAAGGCCTTGTCTCACATCCAAGAACTTTCCAAGAAGCTCTTTCACTTTGGTTGTTGATTCGCCGTTAAAAAGGCAGGCTATATAAAGAAATAGATATTTATCTTCGTCACATAAGGCATCGTAACTGAACTGTATAATGCCCCCGATTTTTCCGTCGAGGCTAGTTCTTAACCTTGGTAGTGTTCTTTCCCACTCTGGCTTGGACTTCCCCCGCAAAGCAGAGCCTAGAACCTTCAATCCCAAAGGGAGTTTACCAGCTAAAGCCTTAACTTCCCAAGCAATCTCATCGAAACCTTCGTGTGGTTGTTTCTGACCAAAGGCATTCATACAGAAGATTTGAAAAGCCTCGTCATTTGATGGATATTCGACTTTGTAAACATGATTGATCCCATGAGCCTTCAAAACTCCTAGATCTTCTGTTGTGATAATAATCCGACTTCCAGGACCAAACCATCGAGTTTCTTTCGCCAAGGCATCTAGTTGTCCTAATTGATCCACTTCATCGAGAACAAGAAACACTTTCTTGTCTCTCAACCGTTCTTGAGCCACTCCTAAATGAGAAATCATGATATCTTTATGATTGATCATCTGGGACAACATTTGGTTTTGTAGTTGCAATTGTGCACTGTACTCATCGAAACAAGGTCTTGGATAGCATCCTTTGATATTGACCATGATTGCACTAAGTTGGAATCTGTCGGAGACTTGGTTAAGCAGAAATCTGGCGATAGTTGTCTTACCAATCCCAGGCGGTCCCCAAATCCCGATTATCCTTACTTCATCCAAATCTAAGCGCAACAATTGTTCCAGCATATCCATATGAGCTCTCATCCCTACTAACCCGTCGAAATCTCTTGATGGTGTGAAACTATTTAACATGTTTGAAACATCAGTGGCTATTTTCTCAATCATGTCTGCTTCATTCCTCCTGACAATAGAGGATAGATATCAAATCAATATACAATCGTTGCGATAAAATGGTCACGAAGATCTGAAAGAATACACTTTAACAAGGAAATATTAATTAAGGAGAATATAAATCAAGAAGACAAACCAGCTGTGAGAATGATATCCGGCGATTGTTGCCACATCCTCCAAAGCTTTTCTCCATCTCTCAACTTGCTCTTTTGGTTTACCTCTACATGTTTTTGTGAAGGCTTTTCCAAATTCACCGGTCTGTTTCTTTATGTCAGTTGGCTCCACTTCATAGAAAATGGTCATGACAATCTGACCCACCATTTGCCTGCATTTCATGATCTCGGCCAACTCATCAAGACACCAAGACGAAGAAGCATATTTTCTTGAGAGCAAAACGATTGCGATCTTTGATCCTTTGATAGCTTCTTTGAGCTCAGGACCGATCGACTTACTCCTCTCTATATTATTATCAATGAATGTGTCAATTCCCTTTCTTCTGAACGATTCCATGATGTGACTAAGAAAGGTTCTTCGGACATCTGCTCCGTGGAAGCTCGGGAAGACATCGTGTTTCCAGTTTCGAGACACAGAAGTTGCAAGGGAGGGAAGAGATAAAGAAGAAGAATTACTTTCTTGGTTATCTTGTTGGAATCTGAAATTTGTTAAAGCTACGGCTGCCACTGAGCCAAGGGAAATAAGAATAATTCATTAGTATGGTAAAGAGTGGATCAAGATTTAAGATGGCCTTTATGTGAATGGATACAGACCAGTGATGACTCTGTTGGCACATAAACTCCAAGATGACTCATCCGGAATGAATATGCAATTCTCAGCATCGTTTGTTGAGCATGTCTTTCGTCTTTTACAAGATTCGGAATCAACATCCTGACTCGTTGCTTTCCTCTTGGAACAGCTCAAGCTCATTGCAGAACCCATGAGAACTTAGATTATTGATGATTCACTGCTGCAACCATTAATTCCCACCATCAAGAACACATAATCAAGAAATGGGCTCAAAACACTAATCGAAAACAAATAAAGCATTATCATCAAATCAATTCAAATCCACAGTGATAAAACCTTAAGCAAAACTTAAAAATAGTTGGAACTTAGTTCAGACAGTGAGGAGTAAAAAAATGAAAATCTCACCGATGCATAAAACGATGAGAAATCTCCAGAGAGTTGAAGAATCACACGGGTTTAATGGAATTTTGGTAGTTCAAACAATTTGTGTGAATGAGGATATAGACCGTTGACGAGTCTATTGGCACAGAAAAACTCCATTGATGTTTCATGGAAAATATAGTGAGATTTCGTGGAAAATATTGCAAACGACAAAATCATTGTCCATATGCTCCACCACCATTCACTTAATTTCTCGGAAGCCACATAATGATAAGAGAAAATATTCTGTTATCATCTCAAACAACAACACTTCACGTCCACACATTCTTTTTTTTTTAAATCTATTTCTTTCCTAATAATAATGATCGAACAAAAGAATTCGTATTATTCAAGCGTGTAAAGAGTGCCACTCTCTATGATTCTTAAGAATCAGGAAGATCATTCCTCACAAACTATTGACATCACTGAAGCTATCAATCTCAATAATAATGATCCATCAGTAGATCATTTAACAAAGGGTTTTTCAAGGAAAACACCAACAAGATCAAGATCCAAGCTTCACATCAGTTCTCACTCTATTGTCATCACTGATGACACTTAAATATAATAAGAGAACTTTTCAGTTCTATGTGCAAAAACAACAAAGGTTCTAGGATTGGGACTTTGTACTTGTAGTATCATCAACTTTGCGCAGTGATACTATCCAGCAAAGACTCACAAGCATCTTCAAGCAAGTCCAGTACCTGTGAAAGAACAAGTAAGAGATCAAGATTCATGTTTCCAAGTGAGTTTTGTCCACATAAAACACTAAAATTCGGGAATGGAAAAGTTACTTGGGAGTGACACTGGTAATGCCATTTTAAAGTCTTATAGACTGACTCAACCATTTTGATAGACAACCTCTAATGGTATGAACCAAATTAAATATCTGCATTCAGCTTCTTTAGAGTCTAATGGTAATTACCTTCTCAAAACCTTGGGCTCCACCATAATATGGATCAGGAACAAACTTGTCATTGTGTTTCTTGCAATAAGAACACATTAGCTTAACCTGAAAATTCAACGAAAATCTATCAACTAAATAGAGTTCCAAAGTCCAGCAAACACACACCAACGGTACCTTCTTATCTGCATCGGGCGGGAAATTCCCTCTGGCTTTCCACACATTATAAGCCTTCAATATATCCTCTGCAAACATCAAACATTCAAACTCATACTTATTTCAATTCTACATATATAACTCTAATCAGATCCCAACTTGCAAAAGTCTCTATCCTATGTTGAATCCCATTTGCATAGAAATCGATCAGACCCTACAAAGGTTGAATAAATTACTCTATCAGCTACCTTTGTTCTGGTCATCCATTGCAAGAATGAGATCAAATTCTCTGAAATCAGATGCCTTGATCGGTCTGGATAGTGATGTTATCTCAATCCCGCGACGTTTCGCAGCACTTCTCATTCTTGGATCCGCCATATTCCCCTTTTAAAAAACCAACATTTTCACAAATCAGAAACATAAATTCCAAAGTCTCCACTGCTCCTAATTTACAACCACATTACATCCACCAAAATCTGAAAGCACCATTGCCTAATTGTTCCAATCAAAGCATCAATCACCATAAAAATAGATTACTGTTTTTGCTCTTCCCTAGTAAGAAGAGCAATTTCACATCAAAATTGATTCAGAAACATGAATTTCAAAGTCTCTATAACTCTGTATTCCTACCAAATTACATCCACCAAAAAAACCTAAAACCAAAACCAAACCTTTCTACATACAAAACCATCATTCACCAATATTTCAAATCAACCATGAATCAAGCATCTCTCATAAACCCTAAAATTAGATTAATTGTTTTGGAACTAATTATCATACCTCGTGATAATCAATTGTTCCAGCGGAATCAATGTTGAATTTGGAATCGAGACCTCTCTTCTTCACGATATCTCTAAAGACACCTTCAGCCGCTGGGCTGCGACAAATGTTTCCGAGACAGACAAAAAGAACAGAGTAAGGTTTGGTTTCGCTGCTCTGCGTCGGAGGAGGAGTCGCCATTGAAGATGATACAAAGCACCTAAGCGAATGAGAAATTCTGGGTTTTGCTCGGATGATAGAAACGAGATTCGGGTTTTTATCAGATGATCGGAAATGAGAAGGACGAAATTGTCTAGTGTAGTGGCAAAATGGTAAATATGAAGGGATTGTTAGAGAAGCCGTGAGGTTGGGACAGTACATCATCATTCCCCTGAAAAGTTGGAGATTTGGGATATACGAGTTTTCTTCTTCTGCTCTTTGAACTCCTTTTCCGTAATAAGCAAAGTAATAGAGGGGTATAATTGGGAATATACATAAACAATTGTTGGATTAGGAGTAGAAGAAGATGTTAGATTTTAGAGACGAGGCTAATGCTAGAAGACCAATTTTGTTAATGTATTGTTGTATTGTGTTGAAGGTACTGAGGAGAACATTATGGTCGGTAATGCAAATAATTTTGTGTAAATTCACAGAAATATTTTTGTTTTGGCCGGCGATGTTTAACTTTCATGTTGTGTTGTAACTTCTATGACAAGTTAAGGGCCTTTTTATCCATGAGAAACCCACAAAGTTTCTCAAACAAACAAAAAATTAATATTATATTATAATTTGATTTTTTGATTAAAAAAATATTTTTGTTAAAAAGTTGAACCAATAATGAGAAGAGAATTATCATGATGGGTTGTAAAGAGTATCTCAGAGTTTCTCAAGTGAGAAACTTTCTACACTCTTTTTCCTTCATTTTTATTATTTTTTTTTTTTAATTGTGAGAAATTCTTACAAGAAACCCCCGATGGAGATGGTCTAAGTGTCTCATGTTTCAGTACTTTGTTGATGGATAATGCGTTACTTATTGGCCCAATTGTACAGATGGTCTTTAAACTCAGGCCTAAGGTTTTCAACAGATAGCCCATTTCATTCTCCGAAAAACAGTTAGTACTTATGACGATTATTTTTTAATTCGGATATATAGTTACAATTTACAAACCTCATTGAAAAGATTTGTTTTGGTCATTGTTATGAATGTTCTAAGTTATCAATTTATTTGAACCTCTTTCACTTGTATTTTTTCGGTCTGACTAGAAAATATCCGGTTTAAGACGAGTGTTACAAATTGGTAATATATCCAGGGCCGGACTTAACAAAACCGGTTTCGACCCAAGCAATTTGTCTTTCAATGATATGGTTATAGACACTTTCCTTATCCAACCTAAAATGTTTCTGCTGATTTCATTAATGAGAAAATACAAGGGTTATATACACTTTCCTTATCTAACATATTCACCCGAGTCAAACCGGTTAGGTATATGCAATTGAGTTAAACCAATATCTAAACCATAATGGTTTCAAAGGAAATGAAAACGAGGCCGAGCGACCAGTCGACCACTAACCTGAGGTTCGTGCAATAGGGATTTGAGTTCACGATACAAATTGTTCACCAATAACACCATCCTTGTACTTGGTGACATAATATTCAAAAGACAGTGATTAGATATTTATTTATAATTGTACCATACGAAGAAAATACTAGTAATCACAACTGAAATAGAACAAACACAAGATATGTATATGTCATTATCTTAATTCTGTAGGGGCCTAGATTTATATGTCTCTTTGTTTCTCTCTTTTGAAACAAATCCTATACCAAAGATCTTAAAAATTCATAGAGAAATCAAAAATCCCTCTCAAATAATTCCCTAATTATTGTCTATTTACATAAATAAAACATCTCAATTATAGAATACTGTATCATCATCTCCTTAACAATCGAACTATTACCTTAAATTACGAAACGCACCATATCTCAACCCTTAAATTACAACTTTGCCATCTTCTTTTGATTCTATTTTTTCTCTTCCCCAAAAAGGCAAAATCTCACAGTTACTTCTCTCTTTCTCTCCCTCTCTTCTTCTTCTTCTTCTTCTCTCTCTCGTCGTCACTCTCAGTAGATCGGAAAATGGAGCCATGGATTGACGAATTAACCGACGACTTACAGAGTGTAAGCTTTACATCAGCCGGAACCACCGTGAATCGAAGCACAAGCTCCGGTTCTCGCTCTTCCTCCTCCGCCGCAGCTTTAACACCAGCACCATCAGCTCACGGTTCATTCTCATCTTCGAAACTCCCTCCTTCACTCCGATCATCTCTCTCACTCTCCGATCTCAGATTCCGTCTCCGTCTCGGTTCCGGCGACATCGGCTCTGTTTTCTTAGCCGAATTCAAATCCCTAACCGCCGTAACAGAAACCACCGCCGTTAAATTACCTCTGTTAGCAGCGAAAGTTATGGATAAAAAGGAGCTCGCGAGCAGAAGCAAAGAAGGTAGAGCTAAGACGGAGAGAGAGATTCTCGAATCTCTTGATCATCCGTTTCTTCCGACGCTTTACGCCGCCATTGATTCTCCGAAATGGCTCTGTTTATTAACGGAGTTTTGTCCCGGCGGTGACCTTCACGTTCTCCGTCAAAAACAGACTCATAAACGTTTCCATGAATCCGCCGTCAGGTAACAGTTTCCGTTAAGTTATTTATTTTTTTAAATATTCAGTTTCTAATTCAAAAAAAAATCTTTTGGGAAGTAATTATTACTATGAAGCAGTGAATAAATATAAAAGCCTGATGAAATCAGGGAAGTGGGACTCGCCAGCTGGCGAATTGTCTCGTAGTTAACACTTAAAACACACATAACTGAATTTAATGGCACCGTTAATTAATCACTAGTACTAGATTTATTGCCTTTTTAACGGTAATTACATCGTAATTATAGTAACGAGATTTAGTTTCCGTAATTTCTTCTGAATTTTTGGCAGTTTTCAGTAACCTTAACTTATATAATTGAAATGAATTTTTCCAGATTTGTTATTGGAATATATGTTTTTATTGATTGATGTGCACGATAGTGTAGTGTATTTTTAGATAGACTAGAAAAGTCTATATACGCCACATGAAAAGGGACTAGAAAGTGTAATTTAGTTATTAATTAAAACTATAAAGTGGCGATTTATTTATAATATATAGTTTTTAACGGCAATTATGCACTAATTATATCACAGGCCCGTTAAGTTTGTTACTTGTAATAATAATACGCCACACAAAAAGGGACTAGAAAGTGTATATTATAAAACCATAAAGTGACGATTTATTTATAATATATACTTTTTAACGGCAATTATGCACTAATTATATCATAGGCCCGTTAAGTTTGTTACTTGTAATAATAATAATCCTAGTGAAAATCACACACAATCGAGGTTTAATTTCCGTAATTTAATCCGAATTTTTGGTATTTTTCACCAATAACTATATATTATTCATTGATGTGCTCGATAAATGCTTTTGTTTTATAAACTAGGAAAAGTCTATTTACGCTACACGAGAAAAGGGACTAAAAAGTATATTTTAAATAAAACCATTTGTATAAGATATGGTTTTTATTTTATTTTTATTTTTGTAAGCAGATGTATGCACGATTAACAAAAGTTGTGTGTGCATCTTACTTACATGTGTGGGCATATCGTAGGCCATAACGATTAATAAAAAGTCAAAACGAGTGGGGTTTGACTTTGAAATAATAACAAATCACTCAGAGACACGTGTAAGTCTTGTAGTGGTACTCCGCGTGATTGAATTAAAATCACGTAGCATGCCATTGAAGTTGAAAATTAATATTTTTTTGTAATCGGGCATGTGGTTACAGTACAAACAACATCCCAGCTAAGCTTGTTCTTATTTACAATTGTGCCAAGCTTGTTCTTCATAACAATATTTACAATTGTGCCATTCCTTATTAATTGGTTGGTCCTACAATTAGGAGGAAATTTTTGGAAAAATTATGAAATATTATTAACCTGTTTTGAAAAGTAGCTGTGGCTTCGAATTGAAGTAGCTGAAGTTATATCATTTGTTAGTTGAGTTAGCCACTTTTATAACCATTTATGGACCAATTTGTATCACGTGGTAAGTACTTGAAAACCGGATCTTGTTGTTTTTGGTTGATGTTAAATCTGATTTATTTGTGTTCTTAAGTTATTGTCAGATTGACATAGTAGTAGTGGTTTACACGTTAAAGATCCTACAAGTGAAGTCAAGGTCATTACCATTTGAGCATTTTTGCTTCACTCTCGCGACTTGTATCTGTGTGTTTTACTCATGAGCAGGACTTAGTTTTTATAAGGTTTCTTCTTTAGTATTAAAGTAAAATGATTTAGAATTGGGACCAAAACATGTATTGTAGGGATTCCTTAATATATATCTTCTTTTTTTAAGGTTGTCCTACAAAAAAGGTCCCCATTTCTCTCCACTTAGCTGCATTTTTTCATATAGAATGGGTTACTTCCTTTGAACTCATTTAGATTCTGATTTTTCTTTAAATGATATAGAGAACAATGGCTCTACGGAAATTCATACATGAACCGAATAAGATTGTGTGAACTTGTTCTTAGAATTCGTCTGTTGTACACTATGACTCTGTTTTGTGTGGAGTATGTTTGTTGATTGTGGACCCGTGAAGACAAAAAGGGTCAGCTAGAGGAATCTTGGATAATGTCTTAGCACCAGAATTCTCTATTAGACAAAAGAGTTCGTTAAGCCAACCAACCTTCGTAGGTCCTCTTTTGTTCCTTATGTATAGTGACATCAAACCCAAAACATCATCTTCTTGTCTCCAAATCCAAACAAATGCTGTTTTGTCACAACACCTAAAACTGTAAACCAATAATTCCAAAACAAACTCTTGTTAAATTATTGTAAAATCTCAATTATTCGTTTTGTCCTCACTACCATGTTTTCTTCTCTTTGTCCCTTCTTTTCAGATTACTAATCAACATCTCTTTACTATTTTTTCAGATTCTATGTATCGGAAGTGATCGTAGCGATTGAATATCTTCACATGTTGGGGATTGTGTACCGCGATTTGAAGCCTGAGAACGTGCTGGTTCGATCAGATGGTCACATCATGTTAACTGATTTTGATCTCTCCTTAAAATGTGATGAATCGACTTCCACACCACAGATAGTGCTGAACCGGAACAATCTTCCTAATGGCTCGTCTGACCAGAACGAGAACCAAGGCATGGACCACCGTCAAACCACATCATCCTCTTGCATGATCCCTAACTGTATTGTCCCTGCTGTCTCTTGCTTCCACCCGAGAATCCGAAGGCGTAAGAAGAAAACTGATCACCGTAACAACGGTCCTGAGCTTGTGGCTGAACCTGTAGATGTCCGGTCCATGTCATTCGTTGGGACGCATGAGTACTTGGCTCCTGAGATTGTTTCAGGTATTCTTCAAATCTTCCTCATTCTCATTTCCCCTGTTTCGATTTGAATGATTTTTATGTCAAACGTTTTTCTTCTTAGGGAAGTTTATATAATGTATAATTTTCCGATGTGGTATCCTAACATGAAACGTAAAATGTGGATGGCAGGAGAAGGACATGGTAGTGCAGTGGACTGGTGGACATTAGGGATATTCATGTTCGAGCTGTTCTACGGAACAACACCGTTCAAAGGAATGGACCACGAGCTAACCCTTGCCAATATCGTGGCTCGAGCACTCGAATTCCCGAAAGAACCAACGATTCCAAGCGCGGCCAAGGATCTGATCTCTCAGCTACTTGCCAAGGATCCTAGCCGACGGTTAGGGTCATCTCTAGGTGCAACGGCCGTGAAACGTCATCCATTTTTCCAAGGAGTGAATTGGGCATTGCTCATGTGTACTCGTCCTCCTTTTCTTCCTCCGCCTTTCCGCAAAGAACTTTTGTCAGATGACATTTGTCCGGAAACCCATGTCGACTATTATTAATAACTTAATTAGCGCTACGTAATTAATTAATTTTCTTCAGATATAATTATTTCTAAGAAACAAAATCAGCCTAATACTAGTATAGTTGCACTTTATGAAGAAAAAAAGCTTAGTATAAATGCATTTAATTAACGTTTAGATGTTCTTTTTGTAAGTTCTTCAAAACTAGTATAATTGAAGGAAAATAACTTGCTAAATTATTAATGTCAGCTGCAAAAAAAAAACAAAAAAACAAACAATATACGAAACACAAATTCAAAACTAATGCAAACCCTGCTGGACTTGGCGACATAATAATAATAATATACACGAAGCATCTCAGCCATTTATTGTAAGACCATCTCCATCAATAAAAATAAGGAAAGTTTCTAAAAAAAAAAAATAATAATATTTTAATCAAAACAGATATATTAATTATTATTTAATAGTTAAACTAATAATATGATGACACCTGTCCAAATTGGATGAGAATAGTTTCTCAAAGTTTCTCCTCCGAAAAACTTAACTCTCCTTCTCTTCTACTTTTTTTCATCTCTCTCGTACTTTTTTTTTTTAAATTTTTTTTGTTTTGTTGGGTATCTCATTGAAATACTTCCAATGGAGATGCTCTAAGTGTTTTGTTTAACAAAGCGCTAAACGGACGGAGATTTAATATTTAGCGCATTGAACGTTTTATCGGAATTTAAACAATTTTAAGCGGTTAAAACATATATTTATAGTATAAATATGATTTTATACCTAAATATTATGTAAAATATCTGAAAGTTTTTTTGTTAAAATGTAAACAAAAATTAGATAAAATATTTATTTAATTATATCAAATATTATATGAACATTTTTATAAATATAAACTTAGTTAAAAACTAAAAAAATATACTAAAATATATATATGATTTTAGCCGGACTTAACAGTTGTTTAGATGTCACATAAACAATTAAGGCTTACTCGGAACCTAAACAACCGTCTAAACCTTTTTTTCGAACGCTGTTTGTTCTACACTGAAATTTTGGTACACCTAAATTGAGTTCCACATTTATGAATCATTTGCGTTTTCCCCAGAAATATTTTTTTTTCTTTTATGTTTTTATGATATTACTGCCATTTGATTTCGGACAAGGAAATTTTAAATTATTTCCAATAGATTTGGACAGATAAATGACGTAATTGAATGAAGACCCACGTGCCCTCATTCATGACATGGAAGTAACTTCACGTGCATGGCTTTATTGTAATTGTACTTTTGGCTTATCCTAAAACTGTACAAACCAATCATTGATTCTACACCAATTCGACCGTCATGGGTAGGCCGTGTCATGGGTTCTCTCGTGTTCATAGTAGCTGCCTGTTTCGGACAAATGCAGAAGAAATTTATTCAAATATATATTTTCGTAAAAAAAATCACAAATTTACCAAATTTTCTATCTTTTTTTTCTTTTGTCGCCACCAAATTTTCTATCTTAAAACTCCAATTTTTAGCTTTATTTATATTCTTTTTTAATTTAATACAAGTATATAAATATTTGCAAAAATAGTGTTAACGGGTGCAAAACAATACTACAAATATCTACTTGTTCCGCTTTTTGTTGAGGCCTTGAGGATCACCAAGAACTTGAAGCCAATAATGATCCAATAGTCTCCAAGGCTATATTATACCTAACCCTGCTTTTGTGTACCTAGAACTTTGAAAATATTTCAAAGAATAAGTTCCATATATAGAGAACACATTGTAGTTAGAAATAATAAACTTAATTATAGGAATGGTCGAGACGTCGAGTCTTTGCTTCCAAATTAAAATTCTGTTGAAATAAATAATTAACATGTTTTATAAAAAAGTGGTTCCCCATTAATGTAGATGAGGCCAAATGATGATGTTAGAAAAAAAATTCGAAAAATCAATATAGTGGTTTTTAACGATAATTTAATTCACAACATGATCGGTCGGTTCCATTCCATAAACACGTAGCAAACATGAAAACAGAAACAAACAAAAAGGGAACAGTATATAAAAGCTGGATCATCATAGTATTCATAGAACAATATTTTCTTGTGAAAATCTACATTACATTTTGGTTTGAGTTTCAATGAATCATATATATGAAAGAAGACTAACTCTCTCCCACAACTTGACACATCAGCATATGAGAGCTTGCCACGTAGACTTCATAAAATAAATAATACATAATTAGTAATTAATTCAACATAACAATTTAAATAGGAGAATATAATTAATGAGAACTTGAACCATCACTCTTTCTACATTTTTTAATTCAATATATCCTCTTTAATTTTGAGATCTACTTAAGTGGCTAAAGTGATGATAAAATCCAAACATGTTACACATATTCCTGGCCTAAAAATTAGACGATTATTATGAAAGAAACTAAATGAATATGCAGATTAAATATATCTAAGTTTTTCGAGATTTATGCTAAGAAAACAAGTAATTTGAAAGATATTTGAGGAGTTATCCTTATAACTAATACGTAAGATATAAGATTATGACAAAAACTTAACTAAAATTTCCAAAAACATCAAGTTGAATATGCTTAGATTGAATATGCAGAGACATGATTAATAAGAACATGTTATATTTTTAGTGTAAGAAATAAATTTTCTAAAATTTCACCGTCTCACAATCTATACATATAACTAAAAAAGCAAGGATATATAAATTCAAAAAAAACTGAGAATCTAAAACAACAATAAAAAACAACTCAAGCACATTCGTTTTTCAGATGAACTAATATAGTTGGGCTTTTCAAAAACAATTACAAATCATATTTATGTTTCAAAACCTATGCATTCAACTTTACTTTATATGAACAGACATTATATAAAACAATTTGTAAATAGTAATACGTAAACCCGCACATAGTGCGGGTACTCATCTAGTAGTTCATAAAACACCTAAAAGAAATGTAATTATAAACCTTTTAAAGATAAATTCTATCATACATAGACCTTGTCTAAAAAAAGAGTAGATATCATATAAGAATATAAAATTCCAATATTTAAATACTCTTTGCTGATTGAAAAACAGACTCGATTCAGTGGAAAAACAATGTAGGTACATTTTATTGTTTCATATATATGCAATGTAGCAATTCACTCTTTTGTTAAATCAATGAACAGAATCTGGTCTCTTGTCTTCGCATATGAGATAAACTTCAAAAAATAGATCAGTTCCTCATCGCTCTACTAATTAATAGTGGAATGTAATATATAGAAAAGTCTACTAAAGTTTCTAAAAGAGTCTTACGGGTTTGTTCGAATCTTCATCGAAATGTCCCACTCCCACGTGAAATGTTACGGGAGGCTAATGAATTGGGTATTATATTCCGTAAATAAAACACGTACTATATATCCCTCTATTTCAAAAAAACAATTCTGTAGATGATGGTCATACTGTACGTGACATACATGTGGCAGCCTCAGAACACTAGTTTGATGTTTTGTGATGACTCTCAAAAGTTTAAATCAATATAAATGAATAATAGTTTTTGGTTGAAAACGCAAAAAGAATTGGACAAAAAAGAGCAAAGACATGATTTGATCAAAAAAGTTGGTATGCGGCATATTATATCGGTATGTTACTTCTGAAAACGAAAAAGAGATTTAAGTCTGAAATTTATGTAAGAAAGACAGTGTAAAAACTGGATCTATTGGATCTTCTCCAAATTTTATAGAGGGTGTGACCAAAATTTGTATACCGATTAGGAGTTGGGTTGCACAAGTTCTAAATACTCGAGGTAAAAGAAAATTGGTGATGGGCCAACATGAAATGATTTCTTGTTAAATTTTGTACTCGTTTTATTTATCCATTTTTTTTTGTCAAGAAAGATCGATTGGTTGCTTTATTTTTATCCACTCATAGTACGTAACACAACAGGTTATTTAATTATCACGATCAAGCCAAAAGAATAAGTAGCCAGGGAGCGTTGATTAGTTAGAGAAAGCTAAGTTTTCTTAAGGTAAATGCGAGTTACTGAGTGTATATGATCACACAGTTAATCAATATGATTTTCATGAGGTTATCATACAAAAGTGAAAAGACTCAAGGTGGAATCTTCTCATACGCATTGTTCTTCATACTTACATATTGGTTACTTGTTATCTAAAATCTATCCAAATTAATCCAAATTACTCAAGAATATCAAATATATTCGAATTCATAATTGTAATTTTGGACATTTGGATTATTAAAAGTATAAATTAACTAATGTTTTTAGGTATGTACTAGTATTTTGGATACTTTCGAGTACATGTTAGATATATCGGATTCGGTTTGATTTTTTCGGGATAAAAGGTGTATGACCATAATGATATTTAAGTCCATTCCTGTCCGTTTTCATTTGGTTAATTTATCCATACCCAGTTTCATTGGATATGTGATTGATGAATCCGTCTAGTGGATTAGTCATCTTTTTACGTCCAATAATCTTTTGTCTATTTTGTTGTAATTTTAAATCTGTTTTGTCTTTTTTAAATATATCCTAAAAACTCCAAAGACTCTTCATATAATTTTCAATGCTTTTGATCCCCTTTATTTGAAAACATCTTAAAGACTCTAAAACCACTATTAAAAACCTTAAAACATAATATATGTAGAAACTCAAAGTAGGGTTAGAAATACAGATTCAAAACCCTGAAAAATACCAAAATATGAACAAGAAAAAACCTTCATTAACTTGAGTGTTGTCTAATCGTGCTATGTTGCTTTCACTGTCAAACAACACTCAAGAGTCATTGAAACTATTCGCGTGTTACGCCGAACCATAGATTTTGAAGAAAATAAAAGTGCTAAGAAGCATCACTATTGGTTGGCGGAACTCTATTATCTTACATCTTTTTTATAAATATTTGGGTGAACTCGATAGATTTTACTTGTATGCAAGCTCATGAATATTTCACAAAATAATTTTCAAAATTTCCTTTGTTTGAGAATTCAAATGTATAAAACGTTTGGACAGTTTTGAAATTAGGGGATGCCACTATTGAATATCTCTAACAGGGGATGGCAATTCGGTTTAATTTTAGGTTTGGTTTGGTTAATTTAGTTTTGATAAAAATCTTAAGCGAACTCAACCAGAATTACTTTGTTTTGAACTGTGTTTGATTTTGCTCGAATTAGTTCATTTTATTTTAGGTTGGTTCGATATTAATTTTATTAAAAATGACAAATTAAAACAAAAAAACACCCAATTACTTAAATATTACAGTAAGACTATTAGAAGAGGGAGAGTAATACAATGTGATTTTGTATGTTTTCCCTATAGATTTAGGGCTCTTAGTGTAACACCCGTCCCGCAATATAGGCCAAGACGACATCTGATCTTGCAAAAACGTTTTCTTTAAACTTCACACACGAACGAAATATTACACACAACTCCTCACGCTTACTAACCTGAGGAAAAAGGGGAAAAAAGGGTGATTAAAGAATGAGTTTGTTTGCAAACTAATACATTTCTGAAAAATAATTAGAAAACTAGTACGATTACTATTTAAATTTGGGTTTATAGTACATGTCATTACTGTTGTATTTGTTGTAAATCCCTTTTTGCCACTCTGAAGAAGTAATATTTACGATTTTATGCCACTGAAATTGTAGAGAGCGCGTGAGAGAGAGGGTTTGTGTGGGTCAGTTTTTTTATTTTTTTCTTTTATTTTATTTACTACATCATATTCCTCCTTTATCTAATAACTAAAATGTTCGTTAATGAATTTTATTTTTCTAAAATTTATCAGATACATAAAAATCTACATTTTATTTTCTAACTTTTGATATGCAATTTGTTTGATATTTTTTTTAAAAATTATATCATAAACCATTATACATAAAAAAAAATGTACAGATATATCCGTAACCACATCTGTACACCACTGTACAGATACAGTCTGTACAGTGGTGTACAAATATAAGCCATTTAAATATATAGATATAAATTAATATATATGAATAAACAACTGTACATATAAATACAAAAATTATTCTTTTTCTTTGTGTTCTTTTTTGTTTATGATATTTCAACAATATAGTTATCTTATTCTCTTTATTCAATTAGTTTAGACACTAGCTAATACCGTACACCACATTTGTACACCACATCTTATTCAATTAGTTTAGACACTAGATAATACTGTATGCTTATTTATTTCCCATGATTTGTGGTTATGAGAGAAAATGTCTATTTATAGTTCTTTTTTGTTTCTGGTATGTTTTTGCTTATTTATCTATATATTAGCTAATACTAGCTAATACCGTACACCACATCTGTACACCATGTACATATGTATCTGTACACCATTGTACAGACCACTGTACAGATACATCTGTACACCACTGTACAGATACAATCCGTAAAGAAATAAGCTACTGTACAGATATAAGCCATTTAAATATATAGATACAAATTAATATAGATGAATAAACAAGTGTCGAGATAGTACAAAATTTACTTTTGTTTTTGTGTTCTTTTTGTTTCTGGTATTTCAACAAAATAGTTTTCTTATTTTCTTTATTCAATTGGTTTAGAGACTAGCTAATATTGTATGCTTATTTATTTTTCATGATTTGTGGTTGTGAGAGGACAGGTTTGCGGTTAAATACGCTAATCAAATATAAACAAGGATATTACCAGCAGTGACAAACATCACATAAAATTTTGAGCCTAAACGTGATCAATTAGTATGTACATGATTCGAAACCAACCACAAAAATCTGAATTAGCAACCCTATTAATGTATAGATCAAAATCAACCAACGACTAAATTATTGATTGACGAGCAAAAAAATATAACTCGAAGGAGAGAAAAAAAAATGCATAGTAACATCTGTACGATGGTATATATTTGTACAGTAGTATATAGTCTTTATCTTTACAGTGTTCAGTAATATAAAATTTAAAAATTATTAAACAAAATACATATCTAGAGAAAAAAATATTGATTTTAATGTATATGATCAATTTTAGAAAAATAAAATTTACAAACGAGAATTTTGATTCTTAAAATTGGAGGAAATGAAATATTATAAATAAAGAAAAAGAAAATATATAAAAAAAACTAACTTATACTCTAGTTCTCTTGCTCTCTCTCTATAAAGCCTTCCCTTTATTATTTTAGTGGTAGATGACTTTTATGAGTGAAGCCTTTATACGTAATTTCCACTAAACAACTCCTACCCCACTTTATTGTATTTCACGGCTCGTCTATTAGACGAAACAGTGGGACCGGTGCAATCTCTAATTATGAATAGGAACCGTACTAGTTCCATAATTATGTTCAAAAAACGTATCATTTCCCAACATATCTCTTAAAGAATACTCATTGAGGGGAATCAACTTTGCCCACTGAAACATAAAACACTTTCTAAAGCTATACCACCATCATCATAACATATAAACTTAGACACACCCAATCACCATAACATGCTTTAACTTCTGACAACACATTCATAACAATCATCTTATATATATTAATATAAACATACACATCGTTAGGTCCAGTCATCCTCGTGATAACCAGAACCTCATGAGTGGAGGCTGACCCTCGTGGCTCAGACACTCTCATGCATCCCGGGCTCGTCAGCCGTTCTTGACCAACTGTTAACCCGTCGGTCCATCACTGTCCACATCACTAGGGAGACCACAGCCCATAGCTCGATTCTCCCCAGTCATACATACATCATACATACATACTCATAATCATACTTTTTTTTTTGAATTTAATATTAAATTATATTCAAAGAAAAAATAAACGTTTATACATGATTAATGCAAACTTTTCTTAACTTTTGGTTTAAATATATCCTTAGTATTGCCTTGTCGCAAACCAAGTTTCGATGCATCCCGCGAGCGATGAGTTTCCTCCCCTTGTGATAGTACTCACCCGATTACGTACATTCTTGTCTATTAACTTGACTAGCTTTTCCGGTGTAAACTGTTGTTCTCCGTGTCGTCTCTTATTCCGCTCCCCCCAGATGACGTGTATGGCATTCTGAAAAGTATATTCTAGCAAGAATCGCTTTCCTTTGTCTAAGTCTCTGCTTGCAAGAATTTTCATCACGTCTTCCCACTTTGTAGTAAACCTGTGAAGCATGATCCCTTGAACTAGTGTTCTCCAAACCTGTTGTGAGTAAGGGCATAAGAAAAACAAATGGTCCCTAGTCTCCATTGGGTGGCTGCAGAGAACACAACGTGTGTTAACATTTTGGTTCCACTTTTCCATTCTCTCCCCCGTAGCAACTCTGTTCTTTACCACCAACCACGTTACGAAAGCATACTTTGGTGTAGCATTCGGAAACCATATTTTTTTGTGACCTACGAACAAAGGCTTTGCAACTCGGATTTGGGACCAAGTTTCTTTCGTCATGAACTTCTTTTGGTAGCAGTTGTTCTTCCCCTTCCATAACGCAACATCATATTCACCATGAATCCGGTTTTGCTTATGTTTCTCTATTTCCTCTTCCACCCGGTTTAGTAACGGCTGTCTATGCGTCCTCCTTCTTGTCATATCCATTACCTCACCCAAAGTAGTGTGTTTTGGTATTCCCAACTCAATGTACCCTCTATCTCCTATAGTATCATGAAGGTGTCCCAACGGACTCCAATAATCAAACCAAAAAGAAGTAGAGTCCCCATTTTTCACCTTAACCCGATGGAAAGTTTTTGCTTTGTCTCTGTATTTCAACAGCTTCTTCCAAATCCATGATCCATATGTCGAAGTTGTTTTCTCTGTCCATAAGGAGCCACTGCGAATTAGGTATTTGTTGACCCAATCTACCAATAGAGAGCCATGAGCTGACATGATTCTCCATATTAATTTCAGAATACACACTTTGGTTGCCTCGTCTATCGAACGCAGACCCAAACCACCCTCATGTTTTGGTGAGCAGACATCTGACCAAGCAACCTTAGCTTTCTTTGTATTCAAGGAGGGCCCCGACCACTAAAAAGCATTGCAAAGTTTATCAATTTCTCGGATACATGCCTTAGGTAGCCTGAAAGCTGCGATCCAAAAATTTGTGAGGCTAAACACCACGGAACTGATTAGTTGAAGTCTCCCTGCAAAAGAGAGTGTTCTAGCTGTCCACGAAGAAATCTGTGAGCGTATCCTCTCTAGAAGCGGGGAGTAGTCCTCAGATGTCATTCGTCTTGTTAACAAAGGTAACCCCAAGTATCTAACTGGTAAGTGACCGTATTCAAATGGGAATTGCTGTAGTATCTCCTCTGTTGTTCCCGCAGGCACTCCTGCCATATATAGAGTTGATTTTTCAAGACTGATTTTTAACCCCGTGTGTGTAGCAAATTCATCAAAGACTTCAAGAGCACCTTTTATGTTTCCTTTGACAAAGACCATCAGATCATCAGCAAAACATAGGTGAGTGAGTTTCAGTTGTTTACAGTTTGGGTGGAAATCAATGCGATTGTCACTTGCTGCCTTGTCTATCTTGTGAGAAAGAACATTCATGCAAATGACGAAGAGGTAAGGACTGAGCGAACAGCCTTGGCGGAGACCTCGTTTGCTGCCAAAATAACCTGCAAGTTCACCATTAACCTGCACTGAGAAAGAGGCTGATGAGATGTAGGTCTGTATCCACAGAATGAATTTCTCCGGGAGGTTCAGTGCACGAAGAGTGTTTAGCAAGAAACCCCATTGCACCGAATCAAAAGCTTTCGATATGTCGATCTTCATTGCACATCGAGGGGAGACTGTATCCTTGTGGTAGTCTTTAATAATCTCTGTTGCAAGCAGCAGATTCTCCATTAGCAGTCTATCTTTAACGAAGGCTGATTGGTTTGGCGAGGTGAATTTTGGGAGAATAATCTTGAGTCGGTTGGCAAGGATCTTTGAAATGACCTTATAAAGAACATTCCAAGCAAGAGATTGGTCTGTAGTCTTTCATTACCTTTGCTTCTTTCTTTTTGGGGATTAGAGCTAAGATTGTAGAGTTGACTCCTTTAGGTAAGAAACCCGTCGTGAAAAAAGATTGGATCGCGACGACAAAATCAGCACCTATTATCGACCATGAATCCTTGAAAAATTCACAGCTGTAACGATCCGGACCAGGGAATTTGTTTGTCGGCATTGCAAAGAGCACGTTCTTGACCTCATCGTTTGATACTTCAGCAGTGAGCATACTCTGATCACTCTCGTCGCATTTGAATGTTAAAGTGTTTTCTAGATCCTCTCGTGACCATTCCACATAGTCTGTAGGCTGAAAAGAAAGAAACTCTTTAAAATATCTTTCTGCTTCACTTTTTATTTGATCCAGGTTGTCCACA
This sequence comes from Arabidopsis thaliana, assembly GCF_000001735.4. Lineage (NCBI taxonomy): Eukaryota > Viridiplantae > Streptophyta > Magnoliopsida > Brassicales > Brassicaceae > Arabidopsis > Arabidopsis thaliana. Next base: position 16,177,981 of record NC_003074.8, on the reverse strand, counting down.
ATGCGTCCATCTTCACATTGAATCTCTTTTATGTTGTTTCTGATTTCCCTTAATTTTGCAGCCGTATAAAAAGCTTTGTTGTTTTGGTCACCTACCTTTAACCAATGGAGCTTTCCCTTTTGCCGAAGGTACTTCTCTTCAATATCTGATAATCTCATCCACTTTTCATAGGCATCGGCTTCATTTTGAACTGCTTGAGAGGAAGGGTCTGCCATAGTTTTCGCCTGCAACTCGCATAAAGAAGTGTACGCTTCTTTTGTGCGAAGAGATATTGCTCCTACCATTTGTTTTCCCATTTTCAGGAAATGTGGTTTCAGTCCCTTAAGCTTTTTTGAGAGCTTAAACATAGCCGATGTCGAGTGAAAAAGTGGTGGATATGCTTCCCACCTCTCCACTAGCTCCTGATGGTAATCTGGGTGCTGTGTGATAGAGTTTACAAACTTGAAAGGCCTCTTCACCCTATGCGCCTCATCTTTGATATAGAATCTACATCTCAAATGGTAAGAGCAACCCCCTGGCTCAAATACAGAATATGACTGACTATGCAGATGTATCCATTGCTTGTTCACTAGCACTCGATCTAGTTTTTTACAGATAACTCCCTCTTTTCTCTTATTACACCATGTAAATCATTGTCCCTGATAGCTCATGTCTGTAAATTCACATGTGCGGACTACATCCTGAAAATCCCTCATACCAACCGGAGATACTGGTGAAGAATCATGAAGAGAGTGGTCATCACCCTCTAAAATTTCGTTGAAATCTCCACAGAGGAGCCAAGCTTTATCTCGAAACAGGGGTGATTTATGATGATGTGTAATATCACTCCACAAAACTTTCCTGTCTGTCACAAAATTGGAGGCATAAATGAAAGTGACAAAAAATTCATCCGGACGTCCTTCAATGTGTATAGAGCAGGTGATGAGCTGTGAAGTTTTATAAATCGGAGTAACCCGTACATTACTTCGCCAAACCAGCCAAAGCCGTCCCAATCTGTGTTCTTCATAATTAGATAGAAAAGACCAGCCATGAAATACTGAATTTACTATCCTCTCTGCTTTACTTTCTTTGATTTTTGTTTCAATCAAACAACCAAAATCATAATTTCCTTTGTTTATCCAGTCCCTAACAACTCCATGTTTTCCTTGTTTATTGAAGCCGCGAATATTCCAGAAGAATCCCGACATCAAAAATTCTTTGGATTTTTACGTGTCTTCAAAGTACTAGGAATTGGTAGCCTAGTACTATGCGAGTTGCTTGTAGAAAGAAACTTTTTTTCATCTTTTGAGACGCGGGGAAGCGATTGACTCAAAACCAAACTCACTTCTTGAGATGAACTTGTGCTTACAACTTCAGCCACATTATTTTTTGGAACTTCTATCAACTTATTTCCTCCAGCTTCTGCAGTTTCTTCTAAATCCCTCATATCAACCTCATTTGATTCCATAGCTTCCCCTCTCTCTCCTTTATCACTAAGACATGAAAAAGAATTCGACATGATTGATACCTCACCATAACGTAGCTCTATTTTTGCAGGGCTTCGAGTTACTTTTGTTGGGGTACTCCATTCCTGATCCGACTTTTCCATACCCATTTCGGTTACAATTATTTTTTCTCATCCCTTATCCTCTGTTTTTCTAGTGACTGCAGTTTCTTCAGGCGCTACATTTGCACAGATCTCAGTTCCCACCAAAACCTCTGTTTGTATTTTTCTTTCTTCCTCATTATTTTCATGCACCTTAGTCGCTACCTCACCCACGTGGTTTATCCTCCTGCCTGCTAAACAATCTATGGTTTGATGTCCCCATTTTGAACATGTATGACACCTCGGTGGCAGCCAAGGATATACAAATTCAACTATCGTGTCCCCTCCTTTCTCTGACTTGAAAGAAAATTTCTTTGGTAGATCCTTTGTCAAATCCACTTCCACAAATACCTTTCCTTCGTCAAAAGATTTACACGCCTCTGTGTCCGAATGTAATTTATTTGGTGTTCCAAGTGGACTAGTGATCGCACTCAAGACCTTCCAGGAGAAATATTTCGGTGGCACATTTTTTACTATCACCCAAAGAGGAATAGTTTTGATTTCTTCTTGTTCTGTGTCAACTATGGCGCTCCACTTAGTTAAAACCACAGGGACGCCACATAGATTCCACATTCCTCTTCTAAGGACTCGACTTCTTGTACGTTCGTCATTGATACGAAATCTCACTGTTGTTTTATCTACCACATACACATCAATCTTCACTACTCTATCTCCTAGAGTCCAAATCTTGTTGACTAGCGCATGAATTCCTCCCACAAACGGAGCTTTTGCGAGGAATCTGCCAACAAGAAAATTTTCCCACAATGGATGTGCTTCCTCAAAAACATTGTTCGGTATCCTTGCTGTTGGAATGCCATCAACTTCTTCTACCACTAACTCCACCTTCTCCAATTCCTTTTCGTTTTTGACCATGGATACCCATGAACTGTGGAACTTTGATTTTTCCTCCTTTTGGCTCACGACTTCCACCGAACCAATCTTTGGCAGCATTTCCTTTGGATCCATCTCACACAAACTCTGTGAATCCTGGCCCCGATCTTGTTCCTCACAACTTTCCACACCAATCATACCATCTATACTAACCTCACTTACTTTCGTAGCATCACCTTGAAAAACCTCTTCGCTAACAAAGATCTCACCAACCTCTGTTAGTTCCCTCGTATCTGACCTGCTCTGACTCAAAACCCCATCTACCAACGGCGGCGTGGCCACTGGCGGCATCAGAACTTGCGTGAAAAGCAAAAAACCCTAAATCGCACTTATTTTCGCCTCCAGAGCAAAACGCACCGTTTTGTTATTAACTCACCCAACTTCCATAATCATACTTAACATATATATACTTATAATATCATACATAATTTCACATTATCAAACATCATACTCAACAATCATCAAATCATATCATCACATAATCTTATCCTATGCAATCAGATCTAAGCCTACATATCATGCATGAAGATGCATAACAAAAGAAAATGATACTATGCTTCGCAAATACCACCCTCACCCTAGCCTAGTTGAAGATGAATAACATCTCTATTCTCCTTTCTCTCCTTTTAGACCAACTTACTATAAGAGCTTTAACTGCATACTCTTGCGCTCCACCTTGCTTCTCCATCAACAAAAACCTTACTCCATGAGTCCTAAAGGCTTCTGCAAAGCTTCAGCTCCAACCGAACCCGTTTCCCATTCAAACAATAAAAACTTGTCATGGTTTACTTCATACAAAACTGTCTCAGTAACATACTCATAAGTCGAGAACTAACCGTTAGAAACGTGATCCCACCGTTTAATATGTAGCCAGTAGTATCATGAATAAGTCCACGAAGTTTCATCTCGATCAGATCTCACATGAATCTCCCACGTTGCATCAGAACTGATATCTAGGTTTCTGCAACTTGAGATGATTCTGGGCAACCTTTCAAAGTCAAATACGGATGGAGCTTAAATCCGATGGACAAGATGTCAGCTACTCTAAGTTCCTTGAAGCAAGATCTTTCCATAGACATCTTGATCGTGATCTAATTCCTTTTGGTCCATCGGGAAAACACATCGCAAAACCAGTAGTTACACACTGTTCTGGATTTATACTTAGCACAGATGTGGATACATTCTGCAGTTACTTGCCCAGAAGGAAACACTCATAACTTCTTGAATATAATCTCGATTCTATCTCTTTCAGCGGCTATGGATTCTTGACATTATGATTATTGCAATGACACCTCACGCCACGCTTGATTCTCTCTGATTCAACGGGAAATTGATCCTGAAAACCTCTACGTGAAACTACAATGTTTCTTAGATACTTTAGAAAAAACTGCGCTCTGAAAATTGTGACTATTGACCAACTTTAAACGCGATTTCCCGATTGATCTTACCTCTGATTTTGGATCGGAAAACTGTTCTGAAAACTTGGGAACGAGATCTATTCAGAACCGTTAAGAAATCGCCCAAACTCCTTCAGACGTGACGGGAAACGGATCACCAATTTTACCATTTGAACTGCTTCCTTCATTCACATATTCACACAAAAACCCAAAAGCTAACTTGATATATCTGCCACAAATTCAATGGCTAGGAGAGACAATTCTTTCTAAATAGATTAGGTTTTCCTTACCCAATCAAGCCGTTGTTTAATGGTGATGATCCGTGACATTCGCTTTCACTCCACACTTGTAGGTGATTAAAAACAAAACCACACGCTCCAACAACTCCGATCTCAACGTCAATGGTGATGGTGGCTTGGGATCAAGTTGATTTGATGTTCTTAAGTTAGTAACGAGTTGCTGGAGATGATGACGTGAGAAGGATGCGGGAAGATGACGATATAAGCATATATACATACACATGTAACAAAACCCTAATTATTTTGTGACTTGCTTCACTTGGGCTTCAATGGGATCCATGGACATTTGTTTTAACAAAACAAATAGGGTGGATTCAAGGGATTGGATTTGGGGTGTTACACTTAGAGTTAGGAAAAAGTGAACTAAATAAATTTTATTTTACCATAATCAAACGTGTTTGGATTTATAATACTATTTTAACTAGAAATACGTAAATACAAATGGTTTATCAGTTTTAATCGATTTAAAATTGAATCAAACCGTTCAGTTGAGGGAAAAACATTGATGAAGGTTCGATTTGAATCGGTTTATGTTCACTCCGGTTAAAATGCATACCCTAATGTCAATATATTACATTCCTTAAAATATCCCGTCAAAGTAAGAGATTTAATAGGTTCATTTTAAGCAAAATTGGTCAAATATTTGATCACAAACATGGTAGTCAATAGAAAGCATATTAGATTAATAATAGTACCAAATAAAGTTGGCAGGAGTCTGATATGCAGTGGTAGAACCATAAATTATCTAAATTTTAATTAATTTAATTTAATTAGAAAAACGAAATACATTATTAATTTCCAAAAAACTAACCAATTAAAATCAACAAATTAGATTTGATATCTAAATTATCAAATTATTTTTTTATTAATTATTATAGTTCATATGATTCTATTTTTGCAAAAAAATAATATCATCGTTATAAAAAAATAATTAGAGTTTGTTTTGCATATGCCATAATTTGAATTTTTAAAAATAAATATAAACTATTCAATACATGAAAATATATTATAACGAGTCAAAAATAGATTTAAGAAAACTTTCTACTGAGTAACGGGTCATAATTTGAATATTTATATTCAATTTCATACATCTTATTTTAAAAATTTAAAATCTTATATATTACAATAATTAGTAACGTATTAGATTTTTTTATGTGTATGATGTGATTCAATTTTTAATACAAGCTGGAAAATCCTAGAATTGACTGGTTTAGATCGATATTAATTATAATAGAAGATGGTATACTACAGGTGAAACTCTAAAATTAAAAATTAAAATACAAGTATATAATCTTAAACACTAAACAATATAAATAATATCAACAAAACATATACAACTCGCAGTTTACTATACATTTAAAATCAAATAAAATAATATCATATATTTATAAATCATCTTTACAATAAAAAATTTTAGTTTAACTAAAATATAAGCCTACTTGCGGTATACCGGAGGTTAATATCTAGTTACTTAAATATTACAGTAAGACTATTAGAAAAGGAAAAGTAATTCAATGTGATTTTGTATGTTTTCCCTATAGATTTAGGGCTCTTAGAGTTAGGAAAAATTAAACTAAATAAATTTTATTTTACATTAATCAAACGTGTTTGGATTTATAATACTATTTTAACTAGAAATACGTAAATAAAAATGGTTTATCAGTTTTATTCGATTTAAAATTAAATCAAACCGTTCAGTTGAAGGAAAAACATTGATGAAAGTTCGATTTGAATCGGTTTATGTTCACTCCGGTTAAAATGCATACCCTAATCTCTTGGTCAATATATTACATTCCTTAAAATATCCCGTCAAAGTAAGAGATTTAATAGGTTCATTCCTAAACAAAATTAGTCAAATATTTGACCACAAACATGGTAGTCAATAAAAGCAAATTAGATTAATAATGGTGCCAAATAAGTTGGCAAGAGTCTGATATGCAGTGGCAGAACCATAAATTATCTCATATATATGTATGTATTTACTTGTTCAATTCTAAGTATCACACTCAAACAAGTATATGAAAAGGTACGGTATCAGGATTCCTAGACTATCCACAAGATATTTTTTCTTTGTAGCTAGCTAACAATATTCTATTTTTTTTACTTATCATTCTTTTCTTTTTTTTCCTCAGGTTAGTAAAAGTTTCATAAGTCGCGGGTGGAAGATTTTTTCTGTTGTTGATGAAGTTTTGACAAAAGCATTTTGCATGTTTGGTAGGAAAGCCTTTACATGCATCCAAAGGAGAGTATGAGAATTAGACAACTTCTCGATAATTTCCCAAACTTGGTAACTCTCTCTCTCTCCCTCGATATTTTTTCTGCCAAACACTTTCGAAGTAAGATACTTATAAAATATGGAATAAAGATTAGTCGCATTACTGTTATGAATTTTTATATTTACATTAGTAGTAAATCTCATAATTTTTATTTGCTATTTTGTAAAGAGCTTTGTGATATATTGGTATTGATCAATGTATACATTGGATGCAAAACATAACAAATAAGTGTTTGAGAAGACACTTAAGGTTGTTATGGTTAGGAATTTTCATAGTCATTTGAACAAGTTAGATGTAACAATACCTCAATAGATTTAACTCGTTCAAGCCACCACTAAAGTTTCTAACTACCACAACATTAAGTGTTTTCCTAGCCACTTATATGTTATGTTTTGCAACCAATATGTTTGAGGATATATTGATGCGAACATATGCCCTCTCTTTATTTTATAAACATTAATTCAAGATTATGCGTTTTATTATTAAAAAATATGACTACTCTTTATTGCATACATTGAAAGCTTTACTAGGAAAGGGCGTTGAGAAAAAATATTGAAAGTGAAAGTCTTCAAATTAAGGAGATTATTGATAAGAATCCTAATTCCATCGAAATCCTTCGTATGCATCTTTGTTCTCAAAACCAAATCTTATGTTTATTCAAGATGCAGCTAAGAGTAGAACGTTAAGGTCCTAGCTACTCGAAGATTGTTAAGGTTACGAGAAATAACTGCATCGTTTGTTTGTGTTGATTGATTTGGTTCATCATATTCTCCCTTTGCTCCAAAATCCAAGTATACTTCTTTTATGATCATATTTATTTTTTTAAAATAAATTCTCTAGTATCAAGAGAATGAATGTGATCATAAAAGAACTGTACCTGAATTTTTGGACAGAAGACGAATATGATGAACCAAGTAAATTATCCCAAATAACCAATAAAATTATTTCTAGTTACCTTAACGGTCTTCAAGAAACTAAGACCTTTACGGTCTATAATTATATGCTTCATGTATATTTAAGTGTTTACATCCTTACGTTACATTTTATAATAAGGATTATAGGACTTTATTTAAATTTGAAATGATGTATGTTAAGAAATAGTTTAGAACTTTAGATAGTATATAATCATGTTGGTTATTAAACTCAAATTATTTGGATTCTTCAGTAACAAAATTTTGGTAGTTATCACCACGTCAGTTGCAAACAAAATGGCCTCATGACGAAGCAGCAAGTAAGTTTTTACATGTCCTTTTAACGGACTATTTGTACATAATAGAAGTTGAAACATAGACTGCTTTCAAGTTTCACCAAAATTGAGTTTAGGTATTACGTTGAATCTGACAAATGGTTTAAGGCTAAACCCCTATTAGGACAAACACTGAAACTGAGGTTGACCAAGAAACATCTCGAGGATAAGAGTCCATAGTCAAATAAGAACAAACAGTAATGGATAAAGTAAGTGATAAGGAGGCCGATTAGGAGCAGCTGCTATTTTTTGTTGTAAAAACTTTGGTTATTATGATTTTAATTGTAAAAAATTGGCTGTAGAGATTTTGACTATGGAGAATTTAATTATTAAAATCTGATTAGTAACAAAAAAAAACTGTAACAACTTATTTTATTATTATTAAATATTTTTTTATAAATATAATTTATGCTAAATATGAATTTATTTGAAAAATTAGTGACTAAAATAAATTTATTATGAAAATTACAAAATTCATAAATAAAAAAAATTATTTTACAAATTCACTATTTTAAATACTCCATCTGTTTCACAATATAAGTTGTTTTAGCTAAAAGCACACAAATTAAGAATATTTACTTTTAAAAAGTTCTACCAATCATAAAAGAGAGTGCATAATATAGATAATCATAAAATATTAAAATAATATATAATTTGTATTGAAACTTGAAAACAACTTATATTGTGAAACAAAAAATTTGATCTAAAATAACTTATATTATGAAACGGAAGGAGTATTCAAATTGGATCAAAAATAAAATAAAAGTCTATTTAATTAATCAAAATTATTTGATAATAAAATATAAATTATTTATATATTTATTTATTATTCTCTCTCAAGATAAAACTCGATTTATTACTTTTATGAATTAGGAGCTGAAAATTCTGCAAAATACCCAATTGGGTCAGGCTCATAAATTTATATATGGGCTTAAAAATAAGGCCCAATAGATATATTTAGTTCATGAATCTACTTCTCTTCTCTATTTATTTCACTCACTGTCTCTCTCTGACAATTCGAAGTTGTAGCAAACCTTGCTTTCAATCGACGAAGGAGTTTTGAGTTGAGGAAGTGAGTAGAAATCAATGGAGGAAGAATCTAAGAATGGCGGAACCACGATTCCGACTGAAGAATTGGCGGTGGTTGCGGTGCCACCTGTAGTAGAAGAAGAGGAGCCGATGGTCGGACCTGGACCAGCTCCACGAGGCAAACGCAAGCGTCCGCTTCAATTCGAGCAAGCTTATCTTGATTCGCTTCCTTCTGCTAATATGTAAGTATGTCTTATGCTTTGGAACCCTCTCTGTTCCTAATCGAATCAAGTTTTGGGGTTTAGGGTTTTAATTTGAGCTTATTGGTTTAGTATTGTTGTTGGTATATATGAGCTTATTATCTGTGAATTGGTATTGAAAAAGTAACTCTTGTATATTTTTTCACTAGGTATGAGAAAAGTTATATGCATCGAGATGTAGTTACACATGTTGCTGTTTCAGCAGCTGAGTTCTTTATAAGTGGAAGTATGGATGGTAATGTTTCTCATCTTTGTGATATTTATGATTTCATTCTGGTTTTGTAATGGCAAAGCATAACATATGTATATTTTGCATAATCTAGGTCACTTGAAATTTTGGAAGAAAAAGGGTGTTGGTATCGAGTTTGCTAAGCATTTCCGCTCCCATCTCGGTCCAATTGAAGGTCTAGCGGTAAGTATCGCGAGTGGTTTTTAAGATACTGTCACCTCAAATCCAGGCATATGCTCCATGTTTTGAAAGATTAGCTTTTTATTTGTTTATTGAATGAAGATAGTTGACCTGGCGGGGAAATTATAGTTAGACATGTTATGGTTTCCGCAATTTTTTTGTTTGTGTCTAGTTCTATTATCAACCAATGACTCGTTTCAGCAATGCAGGTTAGCATTGATGGTTTGCTTTGCTGTACAATCTCAAATGATCATGCTGTTAAAATATATGATGTTGTCAACTACGATATGATGGCCATGATCCGTTTGCCATATATTCCTGGTGCTGTTGAGTGGGTCTACAAGCAAGGGGATGTCAAAGCTAAACTTGCTGTCAGTGACCGAGACTCTTTGTTTGTGCACATTTATGATCCTCGTTCTGGTTCCAACGAACCCATTGCTTCAAAAGAGGTTTGTTTCAATCTCTTTTTCTTTTGTTGTTATTTCTTGACTCATCATTTTTTATCAAAGCTAACAGTTTTTTTTAATCTTTGTATACCCAGATACATATGAATCCAATTAAGGTCATGAAGTACAATCCTGTTTCGGACACAATGATCTCTGGTGACACAAAAGGAATCATTGAGTACTGGAGTGCAACTACATTACAGTTTCCCGAGGATGAGTATGTCCTTGTCTCACTTCTTATCAAAAACGCTTTTATTATTCCATTTCGGTATTGCTGTTTGTTTTCTATAAATTGGAGCGTGTAGGATAAGAGAAGCATACCTGTTTTTCTGCGTGTGGCTAATGTAGTTAAATATCATATTACTGAGAATGATGCAAAGAGGAGCCTGTAGTAGAAATACTTTAGTTGCCAACTTCTTAGTTGACCATCTTTAGAATTTCAGTATAGTTGATGGGCTGCTTTCATTAATGGTTCACAGGTTGACCTTTTACTTGTTGTTGTAGGGTAAACTTTAAACTGAAGAGTGATACAAATCTCTTTGAGATTATAAAGTGCAAAACAACAATCTCTGCCATTGAGGTACTTATTTGGCATTTAGTATCCTTGGTTTTTCTTTACATCCTTAGAATGCAGCTATTAGCAATTGATATGTCTGGTGAAAATCATAATGCAAATTTGGTCTCTAAGTTTAGTGAAATTCTTTTCAGGTGAGTCCAGATGGTAAACAGTTTTCCATTACAGCTCCTGATCGTAGGATTCGTGTGTTCTGGTTTAGAACTGGTAAACTGAGGCGGGTATATGATGAGTCACTTGTGGTAAGGTTACATACTCTATGCTTCTTTCCTTACATGTTTTCACGTTAATCTGTCATGGTTAATGATCCATTCCACTATTAGGTGGCCCAAGATCTGCAGAGGAGTGATGCTCCCTTATACAGGCTTGAAGCTATTGACTTTGGTAGAAGAATGGCAGTTGAAAAGGAACTTGAAAAAACCGAGAGTGCTCCGCAGCCCAATGCTGTGTTTGATGAAAGCTCTAATTTCCTTATATACGCCACTTTTCTTGGAATAAAAGTAAGGAATCCACTTATTGTTTTCGTTTTAAATTACCATAGACTAGCATAACAGTCTAGACATGATAAGTATCCTGTCTCACATGCACATGATACAATTAACGAGCTTAAAGACCTGGGATTTTCACCTTTACTTAGGTGATGACCAAGATATAATGTGGTTACTTCTTTGTACCATATATGAAAGTGGTTATACTTTCTGCCAATATAGTGAATTTAGAATAAAAGAAGCTTGAGATTTTTTTTGTAAATTTGGGTGTCTAAGGGGTAGTGGGAGGAGCTCCATTATCACTAACCCTCAATATCTATGTATTTTCAGCAGATCATTATGTAAAAGCGGACCAGTTTTTATGATTTGATTGTATCAGAACTCTTCCATGCGTAGTAAATGGAATCATGACAAGCAACTGCTAATTTCTCTGTCTACCTTTTTGTTCTCTAGGTAATAAATTTACACACCAACACAGTTGCAAGGATCCTTGGAAAGGTGGAGAGTAATGAAAGGTATCTGAGAGTTGCATTATATCAAGGTGATCAAGGAGGCAAGAAAGTTAGAAAGATTCCTGCAGCTGCAGCAAATGTAAATGAAAGCAAGGAGCCTTTGACTGATCCGACTATCCTATGCTGTGCCTTTAAGAAACACAGGATCTATATGTTCAGGTACGTGACTCATATTGTGCTAGAATGACTCATCTTTATGTTGTGGGAGAAAGAATTATTTTTTCGCACCTTTAGATTCTACTTTGTAGAAAGACCTCATATGTTTTCTCTAGATATCCCGAGAACTACTTTGAATTTATTATCAACAAATTGGTTTCTGCAGTCGGAGAGAGCCAGAAGAACCTGAAGATGCAAGCCAAGGGAGAGATGTGTTTAACGAGAAGCCTGCTGCTGATGAACTTATGTCTGTCTCAGATATTGGAAACTCAGCCACAACATCCCTTCCAGAGAACGTGGTATGTTTTCATAACCCACAATGTTGGTATCTATTTTACTTTTCATTACGTACTGTAATTTGGATCCTTAACACAATAACTCTTTTTAACTCCTAATCATCCAGATAATGCATACTACGCTTGGTGACATTCACATGAAGCTTTACCCAGAAGAATGTCCCAAAACTGTGGAGAATTTCACAACACACTGTAGAAATGGCTATTACGATAACCACCTTTTCCATCGGGTTATCAGAGGATTTATGATACAGACTGGAGATCCTCTTGGGGATGGTACTGGAGGACAGTCAATTTGGGGCAGAGAATTTGAGGACGAGTTTCACAAAAGGTAAACATTTCTTACAGGCTGCTTTGAGTTTAGCCATCCGTTTAGAAACAAATGAAATCTAACTTAGTTTGATACGTTGTTCTTTTACTTGGCCTGCAGTCTAAGGCATGACAGGCCGTTCACATTGTCTATGGCAAATGCCGGCCCAAACACAAATGGGTCTCAGTTCTTCATCACAACAGTGGCTACACCGTGGCTAGACAATAAGCACACTGTTTTTGGAAGAGTTGTGAAGGGAATGGACGTCGTTCAGGTATGATTTGAAAACCAAAAAGAATATTTTTACTTGTTGGCTTAGTGTGACTTAGTGCCTAACCATAAAACCAAATGAACAGGGTATAGAGAAAGTGAAGACAGACAAGAACGACAGGCCTTACCAAGATGTGAAGATACTTAATGTCACCGTTCCGAAATCTTAGCATCTTTGCTACTGTCTCAAAGATAGTGAACAATCTATGCTGATCCGTAACCCCGTGATTGGTTCTATGCTGGGAAGTTGTTCTTGCGGAGATGGATCGAACTGTGGGATATGTTTGTTGTACCCGAGCAGATCAGGTTAAGTTGGTGGCATCATCTTCTTGACACTAAACATTATTTTATGTTTTTGTCAAACAAATTTTATGAGAATGCTTAGTGAACAAAAAGACTTCAACTTCTAATGTTACTTCAATTCCTCTTATTTTCTTGAAATAGAGTTGATCTACTTTCTTCTAATTTATCCAAGCTTCATGGGTTTATGTCTGAAACGACAACACGACAACACCAATGTTTGAAGTTAATAACATAGAATCTCAATTTCACTTGGATTTGGATTTTTCTGTTTATTTGGGATCACTAAAGATAAACTTTTCCATGAGTGTATCAAATTCTAGCCCTCTTAGGCACTTATTTTGTGATATGCTAACATACTATGAACTAAACTATGTAAATTACAAGCTTAGACCAGATTCAACATGTAAATCAAACGGAAAACGATAAATGAATAACCCGCAAGGTCGCAACATAGTTGAAAAAACTCTTCTTGCTTCATTATCTAAGGAGTAAAATTCGTAATCCAAGAAGCAAAAACCAGAACCACTAAGAGAACAAAAAATCAAATCTCGACTCCTTTCCGTGGGGACAAAAACCTTACTCGAAGAGACTGAATCCCATGTCCTGCATCAAAGGTGAAGGATATAACAAAGAGTCAGATAAAGACCAATATCAAGACCATAACAAAGACTAAGTAATAAGGAAACAAAATGATAAAGAGAGAAATGCTTTACATCATCAGACTCTTCTTTCTCTTCCTTCTTGGCTTCTTTCTTCTCCGCAGGGGCAGCAGCACCACCACCACCGCTTGATGGAGCAGCTGAAACAGCCACACCACCACCAGATGGCACAGACGCTAACTTCTCCCTACCAGAAGCAATCAGCTCAGCAATGTCTTTACCACTCACTTCTTTCAATAGAAGCTCAATGCTCTCTCCATCAACATCAGCACCAACTACATAACAAAACATAACAAACAAAGTCCTTTAATGAATCATATACAGTGAACAAAACTATCTTCTGTTCTTATACTCTTCAACAATCAAACTAAAACTCTTATAGCTAAAACAAAGCAAATACAGAATCTTCCCAAATCATCATTGCTACTACTTCGCCGATCACAGTAACACAATCCAATAAAATCAAAACACATTCATAAACAAATTCAAAAGCACAGAAATTTACCAGCTCCGATGATATCTTTGATATTATCAGCAGAAGGATTAGCGTTTCCGCCCAAAACGGCGAGGAGGAAAGCAGCGGCAACCTTCATTTTTCTGCTTTTAATACAAAACCAAAACCAAATCAAATTACTCAGAAATAGAATTAAACACAAGGGAATCGATTGAGAGACATTGGAAGAAGAGTTACCAAGAAGATTTGAGGAGCAGGAAGCTACAAGCTTTTGGTTGTTCGGAGAAAGTGAAAACGAAAATGAAGGAAGAAGATGATGAGTTAATTATATATAGTTAGGGTTTTCTTCGGTTTCCGGTTAGCTACGGTTCCGGTGTTACCTTCAATTGTTTTTTTTTTTTGTGGGGTTCAATTATGAACATTTAGGTTTTTGAATATTTTAGGTTTTTCGATATTCCGATTAATCATTTGATTAACAGTTCTGTTTGGTTCGGTTCCCTTTTGATTTTGGTTAGTTTGAATAGGGGTTTTATTAACCATTCGATTATTTTAGAAACTTTGGTTTAGATACGGTTTGGTTTAGTATATTATTATGTATTTTTAGAAACTTCGGTTCGGCTACGGTTCTGCTTAGCCACACATCTAAACTGTTCATTACTCGATCACTTATAACTTTTTTAGAAACCGATCTAATCGATCACTAGAGTTTTCTCCATAAGCGAAAAACTGATTTATGGTTATTTATTGATGCTAATAACACGATATCTGTTATACTGGTAAGGAATATATTTTTGAAATTTAAATATATACAATCAAGTAATTTCTTAATTTTTGATGTCCAACAACCCATCAATTGGCCAATTTTCGCTCTTTATGTACGCTTTCCTCAAAGACAAATGCTAATCCAAATATATCTCATGCATTCACATTCAAGCAATCAATCATTTAATCAAAACCATAAACTATACGTTTATACCCTACGCAATCATTCACATTCTACCAAATCATCAAGTAATCACAAATTGATAAACCTTATGAACCTTAAGCTTAACTACTCTGAAATTAAACGCTAAACTATATGATATGTTGCGTTTTTGGTGTCTTAGGTCTCTTAGTTTTGAGTAGTTTGTCGTGTCGTAGTCTGTCTTTTGCGTCTTTTCGGTTGTGTCTTGAGTCATTTGCAGGTTTTAGGTGTTTAAGCGGAACACAAATGTTTTCGGGACTTATCGGGCTCATTTGGACAAGAAACGATAGCAGGAATCGAGAAACCGGGGTCAGAAACATTGGATCGATCGATCCCACCACTAGATCGATCGATCCAAAACTCATCGTCGAAGACAAATCATCCGCCAGCTCGGGATCAATCGATCCTAGGTGGAGATCGATCTATCCACCACTCATCCACCGAAGTAAAATGTCCGCCAGCTCGGGATCGATCGATCCAACACTCTCGATAACCAGACCGAATTTCCTTAACCGGGTTTATATGTCTTTTTCTGTATTTGGGTATAAAAAACCCCAGGAACTTAATTTATCTTTTTACGCTTCTTTTTCAGTAACATTTCTAAAAACTTTTCTGTAAGCACTTTTGGGGATTAGAGATTCATCCTTCTTGACAATTTGGAGAAGATTTCTAAACTCTGTTCTTAATTATTCTATTTGAATCATGTTTTCTTTCATATCTCTTTGCTTGATTTCTATTGCAATGTCTGAGTAACAATTGGGTTTTAGGGTTCTAAGTAGGAAGTCAATGAATTAGTAACTAAGCTGTCGTAGGGAATTCTCAATCTTTAGGTTCTTCAATTTATGTGTTCTTAATGCTAGAATAGGATTGATCACCTTGTTTTAGAACTTAGGTTTTTCTATGCATTAAAAGTGTTCGATAGAATGCCTAAACGAATATAAATTGAGCATTGTATTTCTAGCCATCGAAAGTTGACGTTAGAACGCATTGTGAACTAAATAAACCAACTCATTAATGCCAATTAGGAGACTACAAACGAAAGTTTAGTAGTTGAGTAGTCAAATTTAGTGGCTAGTATCTCGAGAGAGAGTTAGTTTAGAATTATGTTTATGTTTCAGAACGATTCTTCATAATTGAATTCTCTATTTTGTTTATTATGCTAATCTTTGTCTTTTGAAATACCCTAACGCCCAATGTCTTTAATCCATAATTTTAATCGTTTATTTTCTTGCATTTTAATTTATAATTCAAAAACCAAACAAACAACGTTTTTGCTTTAGCTAAGAACGAGTCTCGGAAATCCTTAGAGTATCTTTGGTCCTTGTGGATCGACCTCGCATATACTACCTTGCGGTTAAGTTTATCGAGCAATTACTCGAGCAATCAAGTTGGCGCCGTTGCCGGGGATCGATCGATACCAATGCGTCAACATCATCTGCTAGAACATCATCGATCCAGTCGTTCCTTCGAGCTTCAACATCATCAGCCAGAACGGGATCGATCGATCCCACCAGTAGATCGATCTCAATTAATCCAAACCGATTGGATTTCTGCTAACCGGAATTGAACCAAACTCCACTTAAATTGAACCGGAACGACGAACAGTTTATCACCGGATCAAGTTTTCCTTCGCCATTCAAGAGCTCCACTTCAACTTCTTCGTTTTTTGTTCATCAAGAACACCAAAATCACTAAACCCTAACTCTCTCAATTCTTAGTCGTTTTTGTCAAATTTGGTGCCTATTTCAATCAGACTTTTCCTCTTTCCATATCTACTGTTTGTTTTCTGGATCTGCAAAGGTATGTGCTCGACATTCCCTTTTTTTGTTCTGTTTTCAAAAGTGATAAATCTCCAATTCCTTGAATTTTCATGATGTTTATGGGTTATCTGATGCTAGCTTATTGTCTACGATGGTTTTGGAAACCTTTTTAAGCCTTTAATTGCTGGATTAAGGCCTAATTTGAGATCTGAAAATTTCCCCTTTGGTAAAAAACGGACATGTTCATACACTTTGAGAAAAACGGATTTTAGAGCTTAGAACTTGATTATTCATGATGCATTGTTTAGTTTTAATAACTAAAATACAATGTTTAAGTTCTTTGATTTATTTTTGAGTGATTTCTTGACTTCACTTTGTCTCTTTTGCAAAAGGTATGGGAAAGACAAACAACGCTGCAAGAACTTCTCGAGCACGCACGAGCACTTCCGGAGCATCGGCAAAAGAAGATCCTAACAAGCGTCCTGTTATCGGCATATGGGATAAGGAAGACACAAAGCTACTGGCAGCTTTGAAGCATATTGATGTGAGGCCAACGCGAGTCGCTTCCAAACCTTCTCTACATGTGCTTGGCATGTACGATTATGTCGTGATGGTGTTTCAAACACTCAGTATAGGACGGTATTGGGAAATGGATGAGGATGTATATCCTAAACTTGTGAAGGAG
This sequence comes from Arabidopsis thaliana, assembly GCF_000001735.4. Classification (NCBI taxonomy): domain Eukaryota; kingdom Viridiplantae; phylum Streptophyta; class Magnoliopsida; order Brassicales; family Brassicaceae; genus Arabidopsis; species Arabidopsis thaliana. The sequence continues at coordinate 16,160,712 of NC_003074.8, read as the reverse complement.
TTCATTGCCACGTGTCGCCTCACGTACGCGAATCCAGAGAACCGAAAGCGAGTCAAGGAAAACTCACATTCTTTCTTAACAAACAGCATTACAGCAAGACATTGTTTGAGATCTGCGACATGTATAGATTTACGAAAGGAGAAGCGGTTGAGTTCCCGAAGTTGTCTCCTGCGGTTGCTGATGACTTTTGGAACACGATAGCTACAGAAACATATAAGTCGCGCACATCGAAGATAACATATATTAGGAGTCCTATTGTGCGATATGTTTTTGAAGCTCCTCGGTAGCGTTCTGTACTTCAAACCGGTGATCACAGCTGTGCCTGAGACCGAGTTACCACTACTTTTCTATGGGGTCAAACATCGACTAGGCGTCTACTCGATCTTCCAACTCCCAACACTAATGTAGCTGCGGTTTTGTGTGACACATTGGTGAAGATTAAGAATAATGTTCCTACATCAGCCGTGCAGAGCATTTTAGCTTGTACTGCACTTCTCCATTGTTCCTCGGCTGCAATCTAGACCTCTCTAGGGCTGAGTCATCCATTAAACGAGAGCGAATGGACTTGACATACCTGATTCATACTAGTTTCACCAAGCCAGGAAGTTGACTGTACCAATTTCTGGGCAGGGAAGGTAACACTTATTTCTGCACGATACCCAACCAGAATATTACTTCACTTCTCTCCGCGACGAACCTAGTGTTTGAACCTAACGAGCAGTACTTTGTTCCTAACCCTTCTGAGACCGTGTTAGATTAGTAGACAAGTGACAGTCTAACACTAGGTAACAAGGTACTGCTCGTTAGGTTTGAACACTAGGTTCGTCGCGGAGAGGAGTGAATAATATGCTGGTTGGATATCCTGCAGAAATAAGTGTTACCGTCCCTTCCTAGAAATTGGTACAGTCGACTTCTTGGCTTGGTGAAACTGGTATGAATCAGGTAGATCAAGTCCATTCGCTCTCGTTTAATGGATGACAAAGCCCTAGAGAGGTCTAGATTGCAGCCAAGGAACAATGGAGTAATTGCGATACCAGCTAAAATGCTTTTCGCGGCTGATGTAGGAACATTATTCTTCATCTTCACCAATGTGTCACACAAAACCGCAGCTACATTAGTGTCGGGAGCTGGAATATCGGAGTAGGCGTCTAGTAGATGTTTGACCCCATAGAAAAGCAGTGGTAACTCGATCTCTTGCACAACAGTGATCACCGGTTTGAAGTATAGAACGCTACCGAGAAGCTTCGCAACATATCGCACAACAGGACTCCTGATATGTGTTATCTTCGCTGTGCGCGACTTATATATTCATGTAGCTATCGTGTTCTAAAAGTCATCAGCAACTACAAGAGACAACTTCGGGAACTCAACCGCTTCTCCTTTCGTAAATCCATACATGTCGCAGATCTCAAACAATGTCTTGCTGTAATGCTGTTTGTTGAGAAAGAATGTGAGTTTTCCTTTACTCGCTTTCGGGTTCTCTGGATTCGCGTACGTGAGGCGACATGTGGCAATGAACTCCTTCACAAGTTTAGGATATACATCCTCATCCATTTCCCAATACCGTCCCATACCAAGTGTTTGAAACACCGTTACAACATCATCGTACAGGCTAAGCACATGTAGAGAAGGTCTGGAAGCGACTCGTGTTGGCCGCACATCAATATGCTTCAAAGCTGCCAGTAGCTTTGTGTCTTCCCTATCTCATATGCCGGTAACAGGACGCTTGTTAGGATCTTCTTTTGTCGGTGCTCCGGAAGTGCTCGTGCGTGCTCGAGAAGTGCCTGCAGCGTCGTTTGTCTTTCCCATACCTTTGCAAAAGACAAAGTGAAGTCAAGAAATCACTCAAAAACAAATCAAATAACTTAAACATTGTATTTTAGTTACTAAAACTAAACAATGCATCATGAATAATCAAGTTCTAAACCCTAAAATCCGTTTTTTCCAAAGTGTATGAATATGTCTGTTTTTTACCAAAGGGGAAATTTTCAAATCTCAAATTAGGGCTTAATCCAGCAATTAAAGGCTCAAAAAGGTTCCTAAAACTATCGTAGACAAGAAGCTAGCTTCAGATAACCCATAAACATCATGAAATTCAAGGAATTAGAGATTTTTCACTTTTGAAAACGGAACCAAAAAAGGGAATAGCGAGCTCATACCTTTGCAGATCGAGAAAACAGACAGTAGATATGGAAAGAGGACAAAAATCCGATTGAAATAGGCACTAAATTCGACAAAAACGACTAAGAATTGAGAGAGTTAGGGTTTACTGATTTTGGTGTTCTTATGAACAAAAACGAAAAAGATGAAGTGGAGCCCTTGAATGGCGAAGAGAAACTCGATCCCGTGATAAACGGTTCGGTTATCCGGTTCAATTTAAGTGGAGTCCGGTTTAGTTCCGGTTAACAAAAATTCGATCGGTTTGGATTACATTAGCATTGATCGATCTCTATACATGGTTATGCAAGATTTTTCACCTCTTACACGTTGATCTTATGGGTAAATTATATACAGTAGCCATTGACCTGTTTATATTGCAGGATTTGGCAAAGTGGACTGAGACTTCCACTATTTAGCCATTCAGCCAAATTCAGACAAAAATGTCCTTGAATTGTCTAATGGTGTACAGTACGTACAGACGAGTTAGTTAGAATCGTTCGGATGTACAATGTATAGTTATGTTATTAAAAATTAAAAGTAATAATTTTCATTTTCACTAGTTTTAACAGTTTTTTTTATTTCTATTTTGTAAATATTTATTATTTTTGTACTTTTAGTTTTAAAAAAAAAACTATCATTTAAGACCCACTTTCATATTTTCATTTTTATTAATTAATTTATTAATTTTTACATTAAAGATTAACAATATCATGTATACATTTGTACGTACACGGTTGTAATTTGTGTCTAAATACGTACATAAACATCAAAATAATTTGTATATTTACGTTTAAAAGAATCTTTGAATATAAAAAGAAAACATTCAATCCATATACTAATTACACCTGAAAAATACATTAAAACTTAAGAATCAAACAAACTTATTCGAAATATAAGAACGAAACCCAAAACTGATAAATTATTCGAAAAGTATTAAATTTCTATACCTGAATAACCTGACCCATAGTTGAAAACCCAAAATTTTATCCAAAGCAAACTGAGAACCGAATGGATATTCAAAATATAATTATATACTTAACATAAATTATATTTAGATTTTTATATTCCAATTACCCAAATTACAATTATAAAATCGAACTTAACGTACACTAGTACATTTATCAAAGAATATGTACGTACACTATTAACTATGTATCTGGTGAATTATGTAAAGATGAATGTTTTACGTACACGAATACATATTTTGAAATATTTTGAAAGATGTGAAATAAATTGTAATGGTGTGCAATTTAGTATTGGAAGATCGGTTTTACCTGAATGAGAGTACGATTTGTTGAAATATTATATATGCATAATCTATATTGAAATATAGAGCATACATATAACTTACATAATAAATTAATCTGGATGTCAAAAAACTAAAATTAAAATTTTAAACTTATTTTAATGTTGTACCATGTACGTTCCAATAAATATTTTTGTGTACGTACATAGTATTAGATTTATGTGATTTATACATTTTTATGATGTAACTGTTTGGAGCGGTCGTACACGTGTACGTGTATCTCAATATTATCGTGTACGTTTAAGAGTTTAGTTTAAAATCTTATTTATTCTCAACAATTTTAACTCACCAACAAAGATGTACGTACATTATTATACATGTACGTACATAACATTTTTCAAAAGTATGAGGAACAACTATACTTTGACCATATATTTTTATTTAATTATTATATATGAATAGATTTATGGAGAAAACCCCAAAAAATATCTCATCTAATCAAAATAAATAACGTTTTCTAATGTACAAACTCATTAAATATTGTGTATGCCGCCTTTACAATAAAACAAAATCTAACGTGTTTATTTTTATTTTAAATAATTTTTATTTATTATCATCGGAAGACAATTCACGATTAGCAATATCATATAAACATATGTGCGTAACGGTAATAATATATACGTACACGGTAGTAATGTGTGTGTATATATGTACGTAAATATCTAAATAATTTGTATATTTACGTTTTAAATATTTTTTGACCATAAAAGCAAAACATTCAAATCATATATGAACAACACATGAAAAAAATACATGAAACGGACATATATATTTATATATTAAATTTGTTGTTGTGGGTGGTTAGATATTTATTAGAATTCGTACCATATACGTTCCACTAAATAATTTCGTGTACGTACATTATAAATTAAATATATATACATGAAGAAATCCGATGAAATGTATAACTGTAATTTTCCAGTCATCTTCAACTTGAGTATCCTTTTCTGCATTTGAGTGTCACTAATAAACATGTTCTTGATCGAAAAAGCATCGATCATTTAGAAAAGAATTAAGTCATTCGATGCCTAAACGGGAGATAAGACATTATTTTTGGAATAATATAAGCACACTACTAACTATGTATTAGGTATAATATGGAAAGGTGAATATTTTACGTACATGAATACATATAGTTATGAAAGACTTGCAATTTAGTATTGGAAAATAAGTTTTAGCTGAATCAGACTACGATTTGTTGAATATCATATTTGCATAATTTATATTGAGATAAATAGCCATACAAATAACTTAATTTTGATGTCAAAAAATTAGATTAATGTTGTACCATGTACGCTCCAATAAATATTTTTGTGTACGTACATAGTATAAGACTTATGTGATTTAGGCATTTTTAGGATATAAATGTTTGGAGAGGTCATACACGTGTACGTGTATCTCAATATTATCGTGTACGTCTACGAGTTTAGTTTTAAATCTTATCTATTCTCAACAAATAATATCGTATAACATAACGCTTACTAAAGAATGTCAAAATAACAATTAAATAGAAACCACAACATCAAAACAAAAAATATCATATATATCGTACTAAATACATAACATTTGGCTAACTCGCCGTATGCACCATCGTAGATACCAAACATTACAAAAATTCGTCAATATTGTAAATAACAATGTCCTCATCTCTAGTAGGACTATCGTATAATATACCCTCACCATCGTCAATATTGGTTTATTATTGTATCAATAAATATATTTCAACAATTTTAACTCATGAAAAAAGATGTACGTACATCATTTTTCAAAAGTATTAAGAATATATATACTTTGACCATATATTTTTACTTCATTATTATATATGCATAGATTTTATGGAGAAAACTCCGAAAATATCTCATCTAATCGAAATAACCAAAGATTTATAATGTACAAACTCAATATATAATTGTGTATACCGCTTTAACAATAAAATATAATCTATTATATTTACATGTCAACATGTACGTACACCGTAAATTACATATACGTACACATAAGAAATTTAATGAAGGGTATAACTGTAATTTTGCATTTGTCTTCAACCTCTACAACTCTAATTTTGCACTCTTTTTCAACCTCTGCAACCCTAATTTTGCACTCTTCTTCAACCTCTTACCCTTACCCATAATTGTCGTCGCCGACGATGATACATTAACTTCCGAAAGTCCTCGCCGCCGACTACTCTTCTTCATCTCCGCCATTTGAGTTCTTCTAGAAACAGTAACTCGAAAAATCCGAAAATCCTCTTATTGTTACCCTTTAACACGAACTCGATCGAAATTTCCTCCATTTAAGCAACGACTCGAACTCGCACAAAGCCTCAATCGAAATTTCACTTTCGATATGAGTTTATGTTTCGTCGGAATTGTTCTGCGTCTTCGACGAAACAATTTTTGATTTTTTTTTTGTAGTTTAAAAATTATTAATGTGTTTTTGATTTAATTTTAAAGTTTAAATATTATTTTGGTAACCAAAAAAACAAAGGAAACGAAATTAACCGCTTTATTTCATTTCTCGTTCGAGGGTATATTTATCCATTTAAGTCCAAATGGCTAAAATCTGATTGATCCGATTCACTTTGCCATTTTCTGAAAGAAAAACTAAAATAGAAGCATACGGTGAAATTTTCTTTGATTTTATTCACGTTTGGCCAAAAATTTGTTTTTCTTTGAATTCACAAATTTTGTACCAAGTCTCGTTCATTTATAAATTAGCAGTGTAATCACAATGTAAAACAGCTATATATAGTTATAAAATATATACATCACTACGTTTGCAGTACAAATTAATACGGTCTTGTCTTATTGGTGATACATTTGAAAAAAATAAAAAAAATTGTATGTGTTTTACTTCTTAAGCACGTGAGTGATGAGGCCAGGAATGTGTACATTTATAAGATAATCTTTCCATTTAATGATTTTAGGGTCGAAATCAAACATAAAATTTTCTGAATTTCTGTTGTCCTCTTCTTTCTGCTTGGCGCATAAGTTTTTAGTATTCCTATCGTCGAATCTGGAAAAACAAATTGATTTATGTAAATATATAAACCATCCTTTGAAATTTAATTTGGTGACTAATAGAGAGTTAAAATTTCACACTAGAAAAATAATATTCTACGTACATGCCCTTGAAGAGTACGTAAGGCTCGTAAAGCTTTACCAATCTCATCACCATATCGATCTTGCGGTTTTTGTTTTTGTATTCGTCTCCTTCCCTCGAAGGATATATTATATCAACCAATTTTAATAACTGATGGAGGAAAAAAGAAAGAATTAATATCATAACACTATATATTACCACACTATTATCTATGAAAAACATTTAGTTTTCTTCGTTAGAAAGTAATTATAAGTTTGATCATAATTAGCGTAAATATACTAAGTAATTTAAAATCCCTCTCATTGCTATTAGTACCTGGACAGGTAGTTTGTAACGTATGGTCATGTAGAGGCTGAACAAAGCCAGAGTTGGTATCAGCTTCATTTTCGAGACAGTTATCATTGAGCCATTGCGACTGCGCAACGAGTTTTTGGTGAAGTAACAAAACAAAATTTCACGGATCTCTCCATATATTATTGGGTTTTGGTGAGATGAACCAACTTGGTACACCATGTGAACCTTTGAACCTCCAGCATGTGTGGCTGCAGCTGCGATCATCGCGTTTGCCACCATATCCGCTGGTATCTGTTTTTTCATATCACACCCAATAAAAAAAGTTAGGCTATAAGAGTTTGAGTTTTACTTAAGTTTAGTTAATATTATTATAACTAAATACCAAACTCATAAATAAGGAGGATGAGATATATATATATATACTTAAGATATGTGACTGTTAGGAAAATACACATCTTAGTCATGAAACTTTACCATATCGCAAACCGAGTTTACATCGACAAGAAAACACTTGAGCACTCCCTTTCCGTACGCAATAATTACACTGTCTACAGTTCTACACACATAACATTAATGTGAGAACAATTGTAACTAGGAAAAATATCTTGAGTTATTAAATCATAATGAAAGTTATACCCTGGACTAACGACAAGGTATGTTTAAATTTTTGAATCAAAACTAAAAATCGTAATCGATGATAAACTTACCTTAGTCCTTCAATCCAACCAGGAAATGGTTCAAAAAGAGTGCTAGTGATCATCGTGGGACGGATAATGACGAGAGGAAGATTTTCTTTATGGTTACCAAGAAGCATCTCTCCCATCGATTTGGTGAAAACATATGTGTTTGGCCATCCATGAAGCTTTGCCCTAATTAATCATTAACATAATACCAAACTATATTTCATTCCATTCTGATCATGAGTAGCATGTAAGGATATTTCAATCATCAACAACACCTTTCCATGCCGAGTTCTTTCATGTAGAAAGTAGTGCCTTCTTCTGAACAACCTTGTTCATTGAGTTCTTTCAATCTTTGTTTCATCAGCTCCCTTTCAAGGTTTATATCCAATTGAAGACCATTCTCATTACAAATCTCTTCCATGACGAACGGTTTTTCAGGTAGGAGACCTGGTTTTTCTCCGCAAACATAAGCTAAAATAAAAAAGATAGAAGTAATATATTAAATTTCAATAACCATATCATAGAATATAGACATTTGAATAATTTTAACACATAAATTTTTATTAAATTTAAGTCGTTGCTCAGTCGTTACTGTGTAGCGACTCAATTAGCGACGTATATTTTAGTCGTTGCTCAGTCACTACTCGGCTACGATTTGGCTTAATTAATTTAGCGACGCATGGATTACCGACTACGTGTTTTAGTCGCCAAATAGTCGTGTTATTGGATTTAGCGACTACTAAGATACCTTTTATGTTGTCGCTAATTACTTATTTTCTTGTAGTATAATTCCATAAATTTATAAGCATTACATATTAAATAATATTTTTTGTAATTCCACTTGGGTTAGTTAAAATAATTAACAAAGTTTTGATAGTACTATAATAAGATAATACTGTTTTAAAGAATCCTATTACAAAGATATAATCATCAAAAAAAAAAAAGACTCACCAGTTGAAACATGGAGAAGCAATTGAGCTTTAACACATTTTTTGGCGAAGTTAAGGACATTGAGAGCTCCAAATGTGTTTATTCCAAGACCAATATCATATCTTTTATCACATGTATATAGTAAATTTATATCTTATCAGAGATAAAAGAAAAAGAAAAAAGAAATGTTGCACTAAAATGTATTGTAGCTAGTACCTCTCGTCGAAATTAGTTGTAGCTGCGACATTGACAACAATATCGATTTCTTTTTGCATACGTTCTCTTAGATTAGAGTCCTTCATGCCTAAATGATCCATCGCGATATCACCTGCGACCGGGACAACTTTTTCGGACAACAATGTATTCAATTTCTCATCGCCAAGATTATCTCTTAACACCTTGAAAAGATCTTTCTCGAATGCCTGCCATATGTATATACTTCAGTTAATCAGATGAACAAATCTAATTATATATTTATGAATATACTTCAGCAAAACGAATATATATATATATATATATTACATAGTACATAAATAAGGTTTGTTGGTAACTTGGTATATAAACAAACCTCTGTGCGTAAGCGTTTCGTCGCGGCTTCATTGTCGGATGCTCTCACCACGAGGTACAGCTTATTCACATTTGGTTGCACTCTCAATATTTTCTCCACAAAAACTAAAATATTATTAAAGAAAGTTGATTGTAATCTGATTGCTTGTCACTAGTGAAATGATCCATTTAATATATAAGGAACCCACGAGCTGAAATAGTTAAATACATAAACTACACCTTAATTATCTTCAAGGAATATTTGTTCACAACACAAGGAGACATAAAAGATTCAAAAATAATCTTATTATAGTTTTATTCTTTTTCTAAACACTATCATGAGAACTCGAACAATCTTTCTAGTTACTTTGTCACTTATCGAGTCTTGAAGAACATTTGGACGTACGTTAATTGGTGAGGGTTAACCAAAATGACATACCTTTGGCAAGGAAACCGGTTGCGCCTGTGACAAGAATCGTCTTGTTTTGAAGAAAATGAACACAACTGAATTCCATTGTTTGGACTTTGGTCTAACTCTGAGGAAATGATTTTTTTTTTGTCACTAACAAAGAAGAAATGAGTATATGTTGCAAAGAAGAAGTGGAAGGGAATTTATAGTTGTAAACGACGTAGTACGAACAGGAAAGTCTATAATATCCTCCAATAATTCTAATTTTAGTAAAATAAGTAAGACCAGTATCCTCTAATTTTCTACAAGGTTTGATCCGTGCTGACAACGCAAAACGGCAAATCATGTCTTTCTGATTTTTGTTTTCTTTAACTATTTGATCTTAAAAATTCGGTATTATTAAAGTTATAGTATTTTCTTTGTGGCAAACATTGTCAGATTGTGTCCCGGTCAGCAAGTCAAGTCGAAGACCTTTTTATCGAAACTGCATCGTGTTTTGTCAGATATTTTTTTGTGCATTGAAAAACTTGGGGTTTTTTTTCTTGTGTTTTCATCCCTAGGGGATCTAATTCAGAGGCTGAGTCCTAGTATCAACCTCTTCGTAAGGTTTAATTTAAAGTATGGTTGAACAAAAAAAAAAAATCATAGAAACTGAATAAAATCTGAAAGAAGAAAACACTGAGAATGTTTTTCAGTTAATTAAATGTTTCATAACGAGATTATTTTTATTTTCTTGATTTAAATCCGTACATTATATATATAACAAAAATAAAATCAGACATCATAAATATGCCAGCTAACTATGAAGGTGTAAAGAAAGGTTCTTGATAGCCGGCTGAGGACAAATTATGACTTGGTACAGTTTTGTTTTCTGGTTGCAAGATTTTGGGCAATTTGTTTGAAAACAACACAATCTATTTGTTCAGCTCCATGTCTTTTAAACATAGACGAATCACCGACTATGCATCATATTTTATGTATAAGAGGATAATACTTTCTCCATCTAGCCTATCCACCTAAGCATCCACCTAAGCACTCTTCTAAACATCACTATTTAATTTAAATTAAAACAAAATTTAAAATATTCATTTAGTGCATATTTATGTTATTTATAATTAATAAAAATATTTAACTAAATTAAAAACGAAATATGTAAAATAAATGAGATGGTAAAATAATAATATAATATTACAAAAATATACTTCAACTTTTAACTGATAAAAATTAAAAATGATCATGCTTCAAATGTTAAATGTATAAATGAGTTTTAGAATGGAAGAAAATTATATATATGTAATTCTATATGTACAATTTTAAACAAAACCCCAAATTTAAAGTAAAATATTAGTTTCTAAGAACAATATACAATACATTTTACTTTATTAAAAGATACATAGTTAATACAAAAGGAAAGAACAAAAATTGAATGGTGAGTTTAGTAAATGGGGTATTATCAACATAGTACTACCAAATTTTACTATCTTTTTCATTAATACCGGTGGTTAGAATTAATGATTATTCTTTTGAATAAAATTTTATTATTAATACAATTAATCTGTATGAAAATTTTCAATTTTTGTAAGTTTTCCTCTCTAAGTCGATCGATTAAGAAATTTAAGTGTAAGAGTAATATAAGCACTCCTTATTAAATTTAGTAAGTATGAAACTTTTGTAGGTTTTTTTCTTTCTTAAGAGATTATATATTCGTTACCTTATAAAATTAAAACCATATAACTCATGATGAAAGAAACTCAGTTTCTTAAGGAACAAATGTTTAATTTTTCTTATTCCAAGGATTATTAAATTGTAAAACTAATTTTCTTAATTGATTTAGAGAACGATACATTAGCTTCTTCTATAAATAGTAGATAATATGGGTCAACATGCGACAACAGTAGAAGAACAAAAAAAAACTCATGCCCAATAGTAGTTTGCATATTGAATTATGAATATGATTGATAAATAAAATTAGTGCATGATACATGTGTATATTTGACTAAAGGACTTTTATTCCTTTGCATGTGGTATAAGTTTCAAAGGAGCCCATGTGGCTCTCCTACGTAATCAGCGATGGTCCGTTTGATTTTATCAAATTGTTACGGCAGTGTTTTGTTTTGTGACTATCAAAATTTTAAACATTTTACGCGGCTTGAAACATCATACGGCCATACCAATAAATGCTCCATTGTTATTCAAATTAATTTTCCTTCATTTTATTCCCATTAAATATTCACCTTGTAAGATCAAAATGGGATCTATGTAAAAGGGACAAAGAGATAAATACAAAAAAAAGGTCCAATGATTTTGTGGACACGAGCCGTAAAATCTTATGAGCATATGAAGCACGGGTGTTATACCGGATGTCCCAACTCTCAATCGGACCAGTCTCCACTCTACTAATGGGATCATAATCACGAAAAGTCCCCGCTTTAAAGTTAGGATCACAACAACGACCATCCGAACTATAAGTCAAAAAATACAAAAACACACCAAAAATATGCAATGTAAATGCAATTTAAAAAGCCCACCGCAATTATCGACATTGTATACGACATTGCAGCACGAAACAGGACGATAATCCTCCATCATCATTGCGTCCTTTGTTTTTGGTACAAGAACCAAGATTGTAGTGTTTAAACCCTTTGGTAAAAACCCTTTGATGAAAAAAGATTGAATTGCAGCTATGAAGTCATTCCCTACAATGGACCAAGACGCCTTGAAGAACTCACTTGTGTATCCTATTTCTTTTACTAATGTTAATCTGATTCATGATTTTGAATTATTATCTAAATATTTTAGTCAATGTGAAACGTTGATACACAATTTTTTTCAATTGAGTAATATATGTTTGTTTTTAAAATTTCAAATCATAATATAAAGTAAAAAAAAAATTAATTTTCTGTTTACTTTATATATCACATGATTATTGAAAATAGTTTTTTTTTTAAAATGAAATAAAATGATAGAAGAATCATAAATTTAAATCTTAATCAAATCTTCTAAACATATATACTATTAAATATCGAATATCCAATGTATGAGTCGGATACAACTTGAACCGATCCACTAAATTTTTTATGAACGAAAAATATAAACGGGTGGGGCTCCGAGAGGATCCGAAATCATTTTGTCCCACCCACCAAGAAATTTTAGCAAAAATACGATATATATTTATTTAGAAGATGGTTTCCTGAGTATTGATGGGTTGGATTATTATATATTAGTCATCTCTTCATATGTGCAACCTTTTATATAATTTTCTTTACTAACTACATTAGCACCTAACCTGATATCAAGAGATCGAATCATAATCGTGGTACCTAAAAGTGACAATACATAAAAGTCATCTCTCTCTCTCTAATCGCCATGTTCATTGCGAAGATAAGCAAACTTTTATCTAAATTTTAGGCAATAGATCTTTTGTGCTGTAGTTTTCATATTTTATGGTAGTACAAAAAACTGATTGTCATTTTTCTAATTTGGTTATTTTCAGGCTATATAAATTGGAGAGTTCTAAAATTCTATTTAAAAGATAGAAAACAAAAGACTACAAAGATAAGAAGCATTCATCTATTATGCCAAATGCCAATACTATTCTATGTCCTTTTTCTTTTTAGAAATATATTGTCCCATTCATATATTGTTGGTAGAATGTAATCAGACAAAACCTAATATTGTTTCAAAATAATTCTTTGCTAGGTGAGCTCTTTACATACTGTTGATGTTAGGTCATTCAGAAATACTAATGAAGTAGCATAAGATGCTGAGAACCTTGAAAGGCAATTTTATTTCTCATGGAGCTATTAAAACCATAGGATCAACACTTTATGACCAACTTTGTCTCTTGAAGTAACAAAATATTCTACGACAAATTTAGCCGTTTGTGTAACTTTTATCTTATTCTATTCATTAGTCCTGTTCTAAGATCAATGTTTCTTACCAACATTACACAACCAATCTTCGGCTATAGTGATGTGTGCCTAATTTTCTAAGCAATTCAGATAAACAAAATCTTAAATAATTACACATGACATATGCTGCAAATGCAAAACTATATGTTGAAGTACGTAAGATCAATACACAAAGAATGAATGATGCACAAAAAACCTATATATAGAGAAGAGCATCAAGCTAAAAAATAAAATAAAGACGAGATTATGTTTTTAGGGTTTTGCCATGATTATGTACGAACAATTAAACTAAAGGCAGTTAGTAAACAACGAATAACGATCAGATAAGTCACTAAGCAAAAAACTTTGGATATATATGGAATCTCTAGGTTCATCGATCAACTCAATTAATACAAGTAATCATTAAGGAATAAATTGCTATCGTAATTTTCATTTGACAAAAAAAATTAAAAATTTATAGACTTCAAATCTCAAACAGATGTTTAAACTACTCTCATAAACTTAAGGGTTTTCTGCAAAATAACCTTCCAAATCAATCTCGTTTGCAAGTTTACCCTCTAAGTCCGAATTATGCAAGTCAACCCTACTATCTCTAAAGTCACCCGCAATACAACTCTCCCGTGTATCGATGACGTGGCACTCGATAACTCCGTTTGAAAAAATAAGGATTTTGTGCAAAAAATAATTCAATGTAACTTTTTTTTGCAGATAAACCTTCGTGTTAAATAAATACAGGTCAAACACAATATGAAAAATCTCCTACAATATAGCCCTTCCGTGTATCGATGACGTGACAGTCGATTAACATTTATTTCCCACAACCTAAGAAGTTAGCTCAAACAACCAATTAAACTTCAAGAAACACATTATTTTTCAGTTGATCAATGTTTGAAAATATTACGTGGTGATTTGTACAATCGTTAAGCAATTCTCTAAACCTCCAAAAATAGTGAACCGACCGTCAGACAAGGGTAAAGTCCACAAGCCAATGAAAAGGTTTAACTAGAATCATCCCCAATATTGCATAAATCATAAATTTAATAAGTTGAATTTTGATGGAATTTGGATTTTGACATAGAACGTCCAGTGAAAGGGTTAACTAGAATTATCCCAAATATTTCTAGCCAACCTAATGTGGAACGAGAAAATAATGAAGAAGAGAACAGAGGGTTGTTCTTTAAAGAGAAAGGAATTACAATGATTCAATGAAAGGTGTAGTATTCCAAGAGTCCATTCGTTTAAATAGGGGAAGGCCTAAATAAAAATGGGCGGTAACATCCAAGCAAGCAAAACGACATGAAATGTCAAATCACCTAGATACATGGGATTACACATGATTTTTAATATTCATTGATAGAAAATCTTAGCATTTACGTCTTTTGAACTTTTAGCTTGCAAAACTTGGCTTGCAAACCGTTGGTGTCAAATCTCGCACAGGATCCAACCCGAAATGCTGTGCTACCTTTAACTGGGCCGATATCGCAAGTTGAGGCCCAACATTTGTCGACTCAAATGATAGGCCTCGAATTGAGCAACAAAATGGCCCGTTAGCGAAAGACGAGCTTGGAAAAGAAGTAAGAAACTCCGGAGCTAATACCAATAAATGCTAGGATGAGATTCGCGTTGTAATTAAGCAACAGAGGGGTGATGGCAGATATTGTAATCAATGTATTTAGAGGAAAAGCCTCGTATTAAATGACAATAGGAGCATTAGAGCTCGTGGCTATAAAAGAGGACAAACAATCTTTTGTAGAGGACGACTCTTAGCAATATAAAGTCACTTTCACTGTTGTTACTTGTTGTTTTGCTACTCGATACAATTCATTCTCGATAATAAGATCCTTAAATCTTTCACAAATATTGTAGAGCGGAGTAAGTAAAAATCTCTGTATAATATTGACATTTGCACTTGACTTTATTGTCCTTGAATATTGTATAATGCTCCCACACTGTAAACCTTGTTTTCCTATTTTTGTAGTCTTTGCCTTAAAACTATATATATGCACCTTTCCCTGGAACTTCCTTCCTTTTTCCTTTATTATCAGAAGTCCTCCAATCAACTTCTGCTTCTTGAGTTTGATTTTCATTCTTGGTATTGAAGTCTTCCGGTATTGAGGAAGAATCCATCTAAAAGAGAAGAGAAATACATACAAGTTAATCAGAATTGATGAGAACTAAATCAAGAGAGACGAGAATCAAAAGAAGTAACTTTAATTAAGACAAAGAAGTCACTTGGATATGAAGAACAAAGTGAGTTAGAGATAACATATCCGAAGCATACAAAGAAGTAACTTTAATTAAGAATACACAAATTAACAATAAAAACCACAAACAAATGAACATAGAGTTAGTGAAGAAGAACAAAAACCTAAAACTAAATCAAAAGAGACGACGAAGTATACAAAGAAAAATAATCAAAACACAAAAGTGACTCAAGAGAGGCAAAGATCAAAATTAGCACTAACAAAGTCGAAGAACAAGCTTGAGACATAGTTCGAAGTGAGAACTAACACTAACGTATGATAAGACAGAGACAAAGAACAAGATACAATTTAACATAATAATCGAATAGGAAGAAGGAGACAACATCATACATGTGATCGATTTCTCGACATAGCTTGAGAGAATGAACGTAATGGATTTAGAGATTCCATTTTGAAATTAGTGTCGAACAAAGGGAAAAAGGTGTGTAGAGAGAGTGGAACTGATAACGATAGGTTAGGTCTATTATGGTCTGATTGCTAACCACTTTTTAAGAAAATAATGAGCATGAACAATGTTGTTCCTTATTGTTCCTCTTTTTTTTCACCATTTAGCAATAATTTTTTTTTTTAAATTGTAACATGTGGATCTCATATTATTCCTAATCATTCCTTATTTTTTAAAAAATCATAGAAGAAAATTGTTTCTTCCCAAATTTGATGAGGAATAAACAGGAAAGCAATTAAACATTTATTAATTAAGAAATTAAATTACACTCATATTCGTTTAATATTTAATTTAGAAAATAATTTATTTATTTTTTAATTTTTGTTATTATTTGTTCTATACTTTGGTTATCATTTACAGTAACATTTGTTCTATTTTTCGGGAAAAATGTCAATTAATCCCCCAACGTTTAAAAAATGGCCATTTTATACACTAACTTCGTATGCGGCCGTTTAAAACATGAACTAAACGTTGACTAACTTTTAAAACATGATTATTCGTTGACCAGGCCAAAATAGACATGCCGTTATCAGTCATTAACGGAACTTCTAATGTCCGTTATCATCCGTTAACGACTTTATTAGTCAAGTTTTAAATTGTGGCCATTTTAAACATCGACTTTATATGTGGCCATTTTAAACATGAACTAAGCGTTGACTACCATTTAAAACATGAGAAATTCGTTGACCAAGCCAAAATAAACATGTTGTCATCATTCATTAAAAGAACTTATAACATTCATTATCACTTGTTAACGACTCTATTAGATCCCTAAAACGACTTTGTTTTGAGAATAATCGAAAGAAAATCGAGATTGTTTTCTAAATGAAACCCCAGTTCCCCAAATCTGTTTCTACAACCGCTCAAACAAGACGAACAATCTTATAATGAGTCTTCAATTTGCTTCCATGATTCCTTTTAAAATTTAAAACAAATATATAAACGAAAACACCTTTATTTGCTTCCAATTAATGGCACTACGATTATCTCTATATCAAACTATGTTCTTGGGTTCTGCTTAAAACTTTTTGGTATGGAGATTTCATATGGGAAAAATCTTTATGTTCTTTCGATTATTCTCAAACGACGTTGTTTTGGACAGATTAACAGTCATTAACGGGTTTCTAGGTTCTACTGATAAAGACATGTCTATTTTGGCTATTTTATCCTTTACACTCATTCTTTTTCATTCCTATTTTATCATTTTTTCTCTTTGAGTTTGTTCTTTTTTAGTCATGTTTCTCTTCATTCCTAATATTCCTTTATAGGTCACCAATCGAACCCTATGTTCGGGTTTCAGGTCATGTCTATTATCTTTTAAAACCCTTTTAAACCCTTTAAAAATCTCTTGTAAATCTTTTAAAACCCTTTTAAAATCCCTTGTTTAAACCCATTAAAACTCTTTTAAAAACCTTTGTAAATCTTTTAAAGCCCTTTAAAATCCCTTGTAAATATTTTAAAACCCTTTTAAAATCCCTTGTAAATATTTTAAAACCCTTTAAAAACTCTTGTAAATCTTTTTAAAACCTTTTAAAATCCCTTGTAAATCATTTAAAACCCTTTTAAAATCCCTTGTAAATATTTTAATGGGTTTCTGCAAAATAACCCTCCAGGTCAATTTCGTTTGCAAGTTTACCCTCCAAGTCCGAATTATGCAAGTCAATCCCACAATCTCTGAAGTCACCCGCAATACAACCCTCCCGGGTATCGATGACGTGGCACTCGATAACTCCGTTTGAAAACATAAAGATTTTTGTGCAAAAAAACCCTCAATATAATTTTTTTTTGCAAGATAAACCTCCATGTCAAATAAATACAGGTCAAACCACAATCTAAAAAATCTCCTACAACATAGCCCTTCCGTGTATCGATGACGTTATAGTCGATAACTTATTTTAGAGCATGTGCAATAGATAGAGATTTTATGAGTCGTTTATTTAAAGTGCAATGGGTAAACTTAAACAAATGATAACCGTAATTTTAAATAAAATAATATAATTAATTTTTTGAATCGATAGCTGTAACTGACCAAATTAACCAAAATTAGCAAAAAAAAAATTAAAGAAGAAAATATTAGAAATAAAATTAAAATATGGTTTTATTTTGTAAAATAGTATTTAATTTTGACAAATATAACTAACAATATTTAGATATTTTGATTATTTAAGGAATTTGATTTTTTCGAAAAATAATTAATATTTTGAGTTTATAAAATTATAGTTATGGGTATTAATTCTGGATATTTTCTAAGTTTCTGGATATTTTGGTTAACCGTTTGGTTAAAGGTTCGGTTTTATTTTATTTAACACTTAAATCAATAACTCAATTAAATTATATGCATTAAAGTAATATATTCGATAGACTTATAAAATCTATAAATGAGTTATCAACTGTCACGTCATCGATACACGAAAGAGCTATGTTGTAGGAGATTTTTCAAATTGTGGTTTTACCTGTATTTATTTGACATGGAGGTTTATGTTGCAACAAAAAATTATATTGAGGATTTTTTTGCACAAAATCCATTTGTTTTTAAACGGAGTTATCGAGTGCCACGTCATCGATACATAGGAGGGTTGTATTGCGGTGACTTTAGAGATGGTGGGGTTGACTTGCATAATTCGGACTTGAAAGGTAAACTTGCAAACGAAATTGACTTTGGGGGTTACTTTGCAGAAAACCCTATTTTAAAACCCTTTTAAAATCCCTTGTAAATCTTTTAAAACCCTTTTAAAATCCCTTGTAAATATTTTAAAATCTTTTTAAAATCCCTTATAAATCTAATTTCAGCCAAAACAATTTTACAAGGATTTTTAAAAACATTGTTTTGGCTCAGAAAAAAATTTGTTACGAGAAAACAAATTGGCGGGAATTTTTTTTTTCCGGGAAAATTTTAGTTTTCAATTACATGTTCCTATTAGATGAAGATAATTTTGTAATTTTGTTTAAGGGAAGAAGTATTTTTAAAAATATATAACATAAAAAGATATTATTACAAAAAACTAGTAAAAAAATGTAGTTTTGCAAATCTCCCAACATTAAAACTTATTGAAAGTCACAAATTTAATCTTTGTAAAACAAAACAATAAATTTGTTACAATCTAAATATCGAAGGCTTATTGGAATTGGGAGACCATTATTTAAAAATAGGTAATAAGTTTTATTTTAAAATAATTACGTTTGGCGTACAAACAAACAATATTTTCCATCATGATCTGTTTTATTGCAGATACATGCAGAAATAAATAAAATTTCACTTCTTAAGCACGTGTGTGACGAGTCCAGAAATGTGTATATTTGTGAGATAATCTCCCCAATTAATTCCTTTTGGGTCGAAATCAAACATCAATTTTTCTGTATTTTTGATCTCCTCTTCCTTCTGGTTTGCGCATAAACTCTTTGTATTTCTATCGTCGAATCTGCGAGAAAAATATGTATATTAATACTATGTGAGTATAAAATATTATAGTTCAAGTTTATAATTTCGATTAAAATTATAGAGATTTAAATTCTACAGCAGAAAATTTGAAGTTAATATACGTACATTCCCTTGAAGAGTACATAAGGCTCATAAAGCTCTACCAATCTCATCACCAACTCGATTTTGCGGTTCTTGTCTCCATATTTATCTCCGTTTCTCCAAGGATATATTATGTCAACTAGTTTTAATAACTGATTGAGGAAAAAGAAAGAATTAACAATACATATCAAAACACTACAAAAAAAAATCTATGAGAAAATATTTAGTTTTCGTTCTAAAAGATCAAAACGTTATTAGAGAAAAATATCTGTGAAAAACAATTTAGTATTGATTGAACAAAAATGAAGAACTAACAATACAGATCAAAACACTATCGCCAGAAAAAAAAAAAAGGATGCCATAAGAAAATATTTAGCTTTATTTTTTGTTAAATTGTATAAATTTAACCAGAATAGATTATAAATGGTATAAATAGTATAATATTTTTTATAAGAAGATACATAATTTTAAATGGTATATTTTTGAAACAATTAGCTTAAGTATGCTTTATTTTTTTGTTAAATTGTATAAATTTAACCAGAATAGATTATAAATGGTATAAATAGTATAATATTTTTTATGATAAGATACATAATTTTAAATGATATATTTTTGAAACAATTAGCTTAAGTATGCTTTTTTTTTTTTTTTGGGCAAATTAGCTTAAGTACGCTATACTTTAAAAGCTTTTACGGAATCACAAGATTAAACAGAATAGTATATTCTACAAGAAAAAAAAACTTGTAATATTAGTAATTCATATATAGTTGAGTTTCTATTTAGCTAAAAGGACAAAACTCTTGTTCATGTTAGTACCTGGAGAGGTAGTTTGTAACGTAGGGTCATGTAGAGGCTGAACAAAGCCATGGTTGGTATGAACCTCACTTTTGAGACGGTTATGAGTGAGCCATTGCGACTTCGCAAAGGGTTTTTCGTAAAGTAACGAACCGCAATCTCATGAATCTCTCCAAATGTGACTGGGTTCTGGTGAGATGAGCCGACATGGTACACCATGTGAACCCCTGAACCTCCAGCGTGTTTGGCTGCAGCCGTGATCATTGCGTTTGCCACCATATCCACTGGTATCTGTCAACATGACTGTCATTTAGCATGTGTACTTGGCGCATAGAAACATTGGTTCTTCAATTTTTTTTTTCTCTTAAATATGCATATAAGAAATGAGGCATATAACTTTGTAAATTCTTTTAGGAACATGTTTAATAACATACCATATCGCAGACCGAGTTAACATCGACAAGAAAACACTTGAGCACTCCCTTTCCATATGCAATAATCACGCTGTCGACAGTTCTACATATAAATACCAGTATTGTGGACAATTGTAATTAGTAAGAATTAAAAAAAAAAAAAAAGAATGGCAAGAAATCTTGAGTTTTTCAATCACTATGGACTAACATAATCCTACTTTCAACTTTTAGAATCAATATTTAGATTCCTAATCCATAATAAACTTACCTCAAGCCTTCGATCCAACCAGGAAAAGGTTCCGAAAGAGTACTAGTGATCATCGTGGGACGGATGATGACGAGGGGGAGATTTTCTTTATGCTTACCAAGAAGCATTTCTCCCATTGATTTGGTGAAAACATATGTGTTAGGCCATCCATGAAGCTTGGCCCTAATCATTAACGTAATAACAAAATTATATTCATTCTATTCTGATGAGTAACCTATATAGGGATATTTCAATCATCAACACTACTCACCTTTCCATTCCGAGTTCTTTCATGGAAAGAGTAATGTCTTCTTCGGAACAATCTTGTTCATTGAGTTCTTTCAATCTTTGCTTCATAAGCTCCCTTTCAAGGTTAATATCCAATTGAAGACCATTCTCGTTACGAATCTCTTCCATGATGAATGGTTTTTCAGGTATGAGACCTGGCTTTTCTCCACAAACATAAGCTATAGCAAAACATAAGTAAGACTAAAGCTTTCAAGAACCATATGGAGAGTAAAAGAATTTGAATATGCAAACATTTTTTTGACAAAGACTCACCAGTTGAGACATGGAGAAGCAATTGAACTTTAACACATTTTTTGGCAAAGTTAAGGACGTTGAGAGCTCCAAATGTATTGATCCCAAGCCCAACATCATATCTTTTTTTTTTTCATATGGATAGATAAATTTTATATGTAAGTAGAGATAGAAATAAAAAAATATACCTATAAAGGTGGTATATAAAATTTCTTGTAGCTAGTACCTTTCGTCAAAGTTTGTTGTGGCTGCAACATTGACAACAATATCTATTTCTTTTTGCATACGTTCTCTAAGATGAGAGTCATTTATGCCTAATTGATCAGTCGCTATATCACCCGGGACCGAAACAACTTTTTCGTACAACAATGTATTTAATTTCTCATCGCCAAGATTCTGTCTCAATACCTTAAAAAGTTCTTTCTCAAATACCTGTTATATTTAATGCAATAAATCAGATCATGAATCAACATCAAATATATATTCTTTTAAGTATTAGGTGGTAAATTAGGTTTAGTTGGTATATACACAAACCTCTGTGCGTAAGCGTTTAGTGGCAGCTTCATTGTCAGATGCTCTCACCAAAAGGTACAGCTTCTTCACATTTGGTTGCACTCTCAGAATTTTCTCCACAAAAACTAAGAAATATCAATGAAAATATAAATAGGTCCTCTTATAATATATATTATGGATCACACGAGCTAAAACAGTCATTACTTATAAGTTATAAACTACATCTTAATTATTAATATCGTGTATTTTATACGTATATTCTTCTTCTTTTTTCTTCTTTTTTTGTATGAAAAAATCAATAATATATAAGTATCTTCATTGAACATTTGTTGTTATATAAAAAAAGGAGATATCAAAAGCAATCACGATTTTTGACGAAATCTTATGTTATATGTCACTATTAATTTGAAACTGTGTTGCCAAAGCACTAACGAAGTCATTAACACTCTATAACAAATCTTGAATAATTAACAAAAATTAGCAGAAATTTAAGACATACCCTTCGCAAGGAAACCGGTAGCTCCGGTGACAAGAATCGTCTTGTTTCGAAGAAATTGAACACAATTGAGTTCCATTGTCTGGACTTTGGTCTAATTCGGAAGAAGTTATTAATGAGGCAAATATACCCATTGTAGTATAAGAGTATTTATAGCAGCTAAGGACGTTGCAAGAAAGTCTATTGTACCCTCCTCCAATAAGCCTAACAAAATAAACAAAACCAATATCTGTCCAATGTCCTCTGACCTTATATGATCAGAATTTAATATATTAAGAAGAAAATTTGCCATAATTTAGCGAGAAGTCTTTTATTTATATTAGTTACTAGTTTCAAACAATTTAAAGTGCAAAAAACAACTTTGATCCTGGTTACATCAATCAAGTCGAAGACCCTTTTATCGGAGCTCCATGGTGTTTTGGCAGATATTTTTTAGTGCATTGAAAAACTTGGTTTTTTTGCAAAGCTAGTTTTGGCTTTGTTTGTATCAAACTCTTTGTAAGGTTTAATTTAAAGTATGGTTATAAAAACTGAATAAAATCTGAAAGAAGAAAACACTGAGAATGTTTATCAGTTAATTAAATGTTCATAACGAGATTATTTTTATTTTCTAGATTTAAATCCGTACATTTTTAATCCGTACAATATATATATAACAAAAATAAAATCATACATCATAAATTTATAGATATGCCAGCTTGAGCTAACTAAGAAGGGGCTTGTAAAAGAAAAGTTCTTGATAGCCGGCTGACGACAGATTTTGACTCGGTACAGTTTTGTTTTCTACTTGCAAGATTTTGGGCAATTTGTTTGAAAACAACACAATCTATTTGTTCGGCTCCAAGTCTTTTATATGTATAGACGAATCACCGACTATGCGTAATATTTAATGTATTAAACTTGCCTTACACTATTTTCATCAAAAGAAAAAAAAACAGTTTACGAATTTATGCTTGATCAATTAAATGTTTTACGAGTATTTGTACATTTTGTTTTGGTTTAACGTGAAACTGTGAAAGTAATTTATTCTATAATAAGAAGAACTATATATGTATAAGGTCCGAATGGTTGTAATATGATGGACGGTACATAAGGAAAAATTGGATCAGAATGAAAAAGCTGAACAAGTGTGGTTAATTAATATAAAAGGAAAGAACAAAATTTGAATGGTGAGTTTAGTAAATGGGTATCATCAGCATAGTACTACCAAATTTTGACTATCTTTTTAATTAATACCGGTGGTTAGAATTAGTGATTATTCTTTTGAATAAAATTTTATTATTAATACAATTAATCTGTATGAAAATTTTCAATTTTTGTAAGTTTTTCTCTCTAAGTCGGTCGATTAAGAAAATTTAGTGTAAGAGTAATATAAGCACTCCTTATTAAATTTAGTAAGTCTGAAACTGTTTTAGGATTTTTTCTTTCGTAAGAGATTATATATTCGTTACCTTATAAATTAAAAGCATATAACTCATGGAAAGAAACTGAGTTTCTTAAGGAACAAATGTTTAAATTTCTTATTCCAAGGATTATCAAATTGTAAAACTAATTTCTGTGTTGGTTTAGAGAATGATACGTTAGCTTTTTTTTTTACAACTACTTTGACATACAGATATGTACATATGAAATATATGGACGAATATAGGCCAACAAATAGTTATTATTCTTAGAAGCGGGGTTATGTGTTTCTATTTATTCATTAAAATATAGAGAAAACTAATAACTTTAATTCCATTTTCCTAATGTTGGTAGATCT
The DNA here is from genome assembly GCF_000001735.4 of Arabidopsis thaliana. Lineage (NCBI taxonomy): Eukaryota > Viridiplantae > Streptophyta > Magnoliopsida > Brassicales > Brassicaceae > Arabidopsis > Arabidopsis thaliana. The sequence goes on along the minus strand of NC_003074.8, from coordinate 16,136,379 downwards.
ATAAATAGTAGATAATATGGGTCAACAATATAGGTCAATATGCAACAACAGTAAAAGAACAAAAAAAAACTCATGCTCCAATACTCAATAGTACATATTGAATTCTGATTGATATAAATTTTGTGCATAATACATGTGTATATTTGACTAAAGGACTTTTATTCCTTTGCATGTGGTATAAGTTTCAAAGGAGCCCATGTGGCTCTCCTACGTAATCAACGGTGGTCAGTTTGATTTTATCAAATTGTTACGACAGTGTTTTGTGACTTATCAAAAAACATTTTACGCGGCTTGTAACATCGTACGGCCATACCAATAAATGCTCCATTTTTATTCAAAATTGATTTCCCTCATTTTGTATCAAAGTGAATACGAATTATAAATTAAGTCCAAATTAAACCTCTCAACCTCTCTCTCTCTCTACTATTATTCACAAGTTATACTCTTCTTTATGCTCTCCTTTTCATTCCCATTATATATTCACCTTGTAAGATCAAAATGGTATCCATGTAAAAGGGGCAAAGAGATATATACAAAAAAGGGTCCAATTATTTTTTGGACATGAGCCATAAAACCTTATGAGCATATGAAGCACGGGTGTTATACCGGATGTTCCAATCGGACCAGTATCAACTCTACTAATGGGATCATAATCACGACCAGTTCCCACTCTAAAGTTGGGATATCACAACAACGACCATTCAGAGCTATAAGTCAAAAAATATAAAAACACAACAAACATATGCAATGCAAATGCAATTTGAAAAGCTCACCGTTATTATTTTTGGCTAGAGTCCAAAGCAGATTGATTAAATGATTGGTTAAAGAAATTCGTGAGATGGTTGTTTTCGCATCAACACTATTGTCAACCTGATCAACTTCAACTGGAATAGGACAACAATTCTTTATATTTCTTTTATTTCCTACCATGCTTGATGATGTTTCGCCAGAAAAAACACAACGTTATGCATGACATATTCATGCAATATAGCTACCCATAAATCTCTTTAAATATAAATGATTCTCCATCGTAGTTGTGTCCAAACGTTTTAAGAACTCATGTAAAGAAGTAGTCACAACAACTTTGTCACCAAACCTTACCCTATAGTGACAGTTGGCTAGGACTCTAAATCGTTGCTAATCGGCAAAGATTTCCTTATCACCATCCATTGCCATACCAATAATTTCCTTATTGGATTTAATTTGTTGCTAAATGGCAATGTATTTGCTATGAATTAGCTACAAATCTAGAGTGTTTTTTCATCGCTAAATTAGTCAGACAAATCTTTAGCTATATACTATACTTTACTAGAATGAAGTGAATGAATACTATATCTGCACAAAATTATAAATTTTAAGAAATATGCACAAAATTGAAAACATTTGCTAAACACTGTCGTAACAATTTGATATGCCATCAATGTTAGTTGAATTGAAAACACATGATATTACAAAATTTCTTTACTGCAATATTCAAAATTTTAATTCGATTTTTACTAAGCGGTAAAACTTTTGGCCAAAAATAAAATAAAAAATCCAAGCGGTAAAACCCAATGATAAGACGAAGTGGTACTAAAGTAGCATTATAATCCAAGCGGTAAAACCCAATTTAAAAGTAATTGTTTAAGTCGTAAAGTGACATTACAAGAAAATCAAAGCAAAACTAATTGAACATTCATCTCTTACGCTGTTTAAAGTATATTTTGTTACTGTGTATGGCCAGAACAAAAGCGTGATTCTGCTAAATGATATCTACATATAAAACCTTGATATCGTCAAAAAAATGGTTATCACAAACGAATGTGGTTAGATATGCCGACATTGCAGACTGCACTCCAATTAATAGCCTTTTGAACCGAACAACATAACATAACATCAACTGTTTGGTTGGTGGAGGGAGCTGTTATCAGCCAAATTATAACATGTTTCGTTCATGTGACGGTCATTGATAGATATGGCACCGTATTTTTATCTAGTAACTCTTGTAATATTATTTTCCCCCTATTTTCCTAGCAAGATACATTGTTACAAGATAAATAGAAACTTATTCATTCGTGAATACTTTTTATTTGAATTACTATCTAAATCAATGTTTATTTATTTATTTAAAATTTATAGTTTTCCTTTGTTTTTGAAAAGTTGAAAATTTTATTCTTTCATTATCCTCTAAAGCTTATAACTTTTTTTTCGCATCCCATAAAATCATCACAAACCAAAAAACAAAAGAACAACAAAATTTGTTTTTTATAACCTCAAAGTTCAGATCAGAGTTCTAATCTCTGTGGAACTGGAGGCTATTTTTAAACTGATCACTTTGGAAATATCTGTCTCCACAAGCGGATTGGAACTAGTTATTTTTTTCTAATTATATTTTTTGATCTCTTTTTTAAAAAATTACTTAACCGAGTGTCACTTGATAGAACAAAAAATTGATGTACCGTATAAATGGGCTCTTTAAGTTAACATTTTAACTTTATTTCCTCTTGATTTGGTTTACATTAGATACTCGACCAAATCATCAGTAACTTCAGCCACGATTTTTTATCACAAGAAAATCTCTAGCCATGATTCTTCTTTTTACCGGAGAAGACCTCGAACAAGTGGTAGATTTTGATCACTAGTTACCGTGAATGAAACAATACAGTTAAGAATTATAGTTAATATAGAGAATAATTCAAAAAATTGAAATATTGTAGTGTTTAATTAGTTGTTAACTCATATATCAAAACAAGCACTATAATCAGCATTTTTTTTTTTTTGACATTTAATCAGCATGTATTTATACAAAAGTTCTTCCTCCCTTTTACGGTGTTACGGAAAATTGAATATCTTGAAACACCAACAAACTGAATAAGTTGCACAATTGTAGACACCAGTTACTATGTATTGTAAAAACTACAATTCTCGTAAAAATGATAATAATATTAGTCTTTAAAAGGTAGAAAATAAACTCCGAAACTTCAACCAAAATAGAACAGAGTATTATTATTTAAAACCATTTTTAACTCAATTTAAAATATATAATTTTATCTTGATAAAATGCAGATCTCAATGAACTCTGCTTAATCTATCAAAAGAAAATGAACTATGGTAAAATATTAGTTATTCATAATATATGAAAATACATGTTGAACATAAAAGAAGGAAACGTAAATATCAAGAAAAAGATACATGAAATGCAAATTATAAAAACATGCAAGCAGTGCGTAGGATTAATATTTTATAGAATCAAATCTTTGTTTCCAACTGCAGAATTATATTAAACAAAACTCATTGATTGGTGGTCTAGTCTTAAAGATATGTTTAAAGATCATCAAAAATTTGGTTTGACCTGAACGTACGGTCTAAAGTCTAAACACTCAGTTTTACAATCTAACAGATGTTGTACAAAACAAAGAGAGAAACTATTAAATAATCCCTTAATTAATACTTTAAAAGGATGAACTCGTCTAGCAAACTGAAGAATCAACTTAATTATATGACAACAATATTGATGATTGGAAAAAGAAAGGCCCGTAGTAAGGAATGCTGCAAACTATATAGCTAATGAGACCAAAATAGAAATGTGAAGTAGAAGAAGGTGTTCAATTCCTAACCACAAAATCGACAGGGGACAAACTATTAGGAGAATCGGAGATCGACGGTCGAGATGATTGTTTAGGACTATGGAAATCACAAAATTCGAGAAAAATCTATAAGATTACAATATCTAGTTTAGTAATATTTTAAACATATTTCTAAATATAATATTTACATTTATCTTTATCTTATATTAGGAAATCAAGTTTCTAAATATAAACATATTACTCTCATATAGAATGCAACTTTACTTTATTGTTAGGAGAGTATATTACAATTCTTCCTATACACATTTGTATTTTATACTCTCATTAAACTTTTCATGGTATGAGAGTATTGATCCTATTTTTACGGGATTAAGGTTTCGAAAAAAAAAAAAATTGACCTAACGTCGCTTGTTTCTTATGCAAACTTCAATTTTTGCTTCTATAGTTTTTGTTTTACTTGTTGAGAAACAAATTTCTTGCTCTATGTGCCAAAATTTGTATTTTATATAATAAAGTAAGGTTTTCTCAAAATCATGTTCTAAGAGGTTGATAAGTGGCGCTCTATTCTTTCGACACGTGTCATTTCTCTATATTAAAATTTAAATACACTATTTACTATATTCATTCAATTTAATTATATATATTTATCTTAAACAAATCTCTTACCATTTGTAAATAACTTTTAGTAATTATTTATCTTTATTAACGAGGTATCATTTATTAATAATTTCTATAATTACCATAAAATATAATTTCTCAAATAATAATTTGTCAGGAATTGAAGAATAAAATATTAGTATGATACTTTTTGCGCCAAAATATCAATTTCTTTTATTCTAAAATTATTTCAAACTATAACAAATATTACAAATTATAATATTTACTTTTAGACAAAAAAAAAAATATATATATATATATATATATATATATATTTTTTTTTTTTTAACCGTTTTGGAACCAAAATATCAATTCAGTATTATATAAATCAAAATTGTAAACTTATTAATATTTTTGTTAAGTAAAAGACCAATAATATTGTTAAGAAAAATCTAATGAATATTGTTGTTAATCTTGAGTTTATAGCACATTGTTTTATATAATTGACCTAAAATGTATATGGGTTTAAACATTTTAACTATCTTTTTATAGTGTATATAATCTAATATTAACTAATTAATTTATCAAAATTATAAAAATTAAAGATCATAACTCATAAACCAGCCTATCTTGACCAACTTGAGTTCAAAGGTGTCAATCCTCTTTAAAGCTAAAAAAAACGTATGCATATTCAGTATTAAATGATAATAAATTGCTTTAAAATTAGTTAAATTCATAGGTTTGTTTGTATCGCTTAGAGCATCTTCATTAGACAATTTTTGATGTATGTCTTTAACATTGATTAATAATAAAATTAAAGACACTCCCTTTTTTAGGTGTCTCAAATGTCTTCCTAGAGACACCAATCTAAAACTAAGGACACTTTCTATTTGTTTTATATTTTTTTTCTTAGTTTTAAATAATTTTATATTTAAAACACCCACAAATAAATGACCAATGTGGTTGCTCTTATGTTTTCAAACCACAACACTTGATATGCGAAAACAAACGTTAAGGTGTATAACGTACGTGTCCTATCATATTGACAAGCGTTTTCTTTGATATAAGGATTAAGAACCTGAACAAGCCTCTAACTTCCGCCATACATATGAAAGCATCTTCTCGATTTATCAAGACATCTAAACCACATTTAGCTGAATGTAGACGAAGCATGTACATGTTGAAGTAAGTTGATTTGGTGCCTAGAGACTAAAAAGTAGGAAATGGATCTCCTGTACATGTGTATTCGTTTTTAGTGTTTGTATTATGTTCTCAATTTATGGTACTTATAAAACCGTTGTCCATCATATATGGTATCAATTAGGAATCTCACGGTCACATCTCACATGTCTTTTGTAAATTATTTTCCACCTTCATAGTTAAACCTAATATGAAGTGTTTTCACAACAAAAAAAAAAAAAAAAAAAACCTCTAATCCACATCTCCCTAATCAAGCAAAGAAGCTTAAAGTCCATTCTTATTTCATTCGATGGTGGGAGATTCTATCAGATGATGTTAATTCTTCTTATAGTTTTGTTTGGGTCAGACAGAATAATATGAGAAGTGTCTCCCAAGATGTTTTGCGAGTGTTTGGTCTTAATTATGCATGGTTTTGAGTGGAATGTTTAAGATGGAAATCTGTTTTATTTTAGTTAGAAAACTTTAATATATTTTTGCTCCTCACAGGAAAAAAAAATACAAAGTTATGTAGTAAACAATAAATTATGGTGAGAGTTAGAAGAAGGTGACATATGTACAAATGTGAGTTGGCGTCATTTTATGATCATAATAGTTGAAAGAGTGTTATCTTTTAATTATGATGTTGAATTTTAAGTTATATTTTTGTTAAGTTTTCTAGTGACCATCGTAATTCTCCCTTTTTGATGTCTTTGTGGGTAAATGAAGTAATAATTTTCACAAATATATATTCATAAGTTTTTACCATATTATTCAATGATGGAATAAATAATAAATAATTTGAATACTGATTTTATAAAGTTTTTAGAGTTCTTTCGATTAATATCAATTAGTATCAATATATCAATATTCATATATGTTGATTTTACTAATTAATCAAAACTTTGTCAATCTCACAACTTTGAATGTATTGTAAATCTTATAATTTACACACATACTATAATCAATATATAATATATAATTTCAAATTTGGAATCTAAATATTAAAGAACATTTGCATATAATTTTCATAGATTTAAATAAAACCCAAAGTTTCTATAGTATATCCATATTTAAATATAGTTCTTCTGATCAATTTGATAAAAAAAAATTAGTTTTAGATTATAAACCCTTCATAAAACCTAAAACTTTTTTGTTTAATATATCATAATTACAATATTTATGCTATTTATTATTGAATTATTTTTAACAAGTAAATATATTTTAATGTTTATTAGTTATAGAATATTATATATTTTATTATATTTTACCCACGCATCACGTGGGATATTTTCTAGTTTTTAATAAGACATCGTGATTTCACACTCAATTAAGGTACCGGAAAAATAGGAACGATGTTGGCATGTCCTTATCTCAGAATTACTTCAAAAGTTATAATTGTGATTTATTTAGATGAGGACCTCTTAATCTCCACGGATCAGAAAAACTGCCTTTACACTATTTTCTTAGGAAATAATCCTTCCTCTAAAGTAGACTAGAACCCATGACGTTTTTGTGTGTGTATTTGTTCTAGATAAATAAAGAAAAAAAAAAGGCGGTCCTGCCTAGAGGCATTTTTCCATACTTTGATAATCTAAGAACTAAACCACACGTAAAGTCTTTTTTGTCGATCCATCTTCTTTTTGGAAGACCTTTGTCAACTCCTTGTGCGTAGGCGGAGGAGAACTCTTTTTACTTTCTTGAAAGAAGATTTTATTATCTCAACAAGACATAGAAATTGATACACTTCTCCAAAGATCTTTGCAAAATCCAACTCACTCAATTCCAAAATCACGAGAATGTCCATAAGTTGGCACCAAACTTGTTTGACCATACCAATGCACCTTTTTGGATTTGGAGTGTTTTCATACTGACTAGTAACTTCTTGGAATTCAACATTTTTTATTCAAGAATTTTATATAAAAAACAATAAACAAAATAAATAGAATTAAAGATTACTTTCACCCTTTTGTTTGTGTGCCAACTATCGAATATGAGACAATAACAACAGTAGTATAATCCATTACACACCTTGTTTACATGAATACCAAATAAATAATGTGTCCAGTAATACAAAAAACCACTACAATAAGAGTCTAACTCAAATAGTCAAAATACATTTTATAAAGTTCTCAAGTAATAGAACAAGAAGAATGTATCAATCTTCAAATGGGATCACAAAATTTGGCATTGTGATTCATGCATATATATAGTCGCGCAACATTCTAATCTTTATTCATGCTATCAAAGAATAATTCTTTTCTTTTCGAAACGACAAATGGCTAAATCAGACCTCATGTGTATATATAATTTAGAAAATTCTGCCATACAACCGACGTCCCCTGTTTCATTTGGGGTTGAAATCTATAACAAATTAACAATATATATTTTAAAACATAGCTCATACCAATCTGAGTTTATATAGCTCGACTCGATCAGTCCAGGTAAGCAGCGAGGAACAAACATGTGTGGGTTAGCCGTGTAAAGCACATCTATTCAAGCTTCCGTGTCGGGGCTTCTCCAAGACGCCAACTTCTCCGTCGGGATGTCAATCGGACCTAAGGTCCACGGGCCTGGTCCGTTTAGGGATATAGCGGGACGGGTTTAGACCCATGTTAAGAAGCCAAAAAAACGTGGACCTCGTGGTCCTGGTCTGTTTGGATCGCGGGAAAACTAGTTTGTCCATTTTTCACCGCGGGTTTGCGGTTGACCCGCTTCTTCTTCTCCATTAGTATGATAGTGTCTTTTTTGGAAGTGGCCTATCCGTACAAACTTGTTTATAGACTTTTGTTTTACAAACCTCATACTAATTGGAGTTAGATTTAACTTATATATTAAACTACTATTTCTTACTTTTTGGATGTGGAATGTTGGATTGTTTTCCAACATTTCGAATTTCAAAAAATATGTTATAGGTAAATGACACTCTCCAACTTCTTTCATTGTATATATTCATCAATATCGTCTAAGAAATATATGGACATCACAAAAAGTACTAACACAAATTTAAGCTCCCTTTTAAAAATCATTTGTTACATTTAAAGATTACGACAGATGATAGGATTGAAACAAGAAATTAAATTCTAGTTGTAAACTAAGAACTTAACACATTACATGAGAGATATAAAACTAGTTTAATAATGCAAGACACACCTTGTAGTTGTTATCAAATTTCAACTCACTAGCAATACACAATTTTACTCGGTCCAAGCAAATTTTATGTAACCAAGAAATGTAATTACACAATAAACATTTTAATGCCTTTAACGTTTTATTTTTTGAGTACATAGGTGATGAGGCCGGGAATATGAATGGTCGTCATATAATCCTCCCAATCAATAGACTTTGGATCAAATTCAAACAAACCATACATTTCTTTATTAATCTCCTTTCTTTTCAACCGCAGTTTCTCAGTATTCGTATCGTCAAATCTGCAAAACAAAAAGAATCTCGCGTCAAAATAACTGGAAAATGAAGATTAAAATTGTAGATATCAAAAGTCATTTATGAAAAATTTGAGATTGATACATACATGCCCTTAAACAAGACATAAGGTCTGTAGAGGTCGACCAACCGCATCGCCAGCTTAATCTTGCGGTCAATGTCTTTATATTTATTACCATTCCACCAAGGATAAATTACATATATCAATCGCAACATCTGATAATATAAGAAAATATATGCGTAAGAATTCAATTAATAAAAACTCGTTTTCTTTTCAATATTTTCTCATTGGATTTAGTTTTCTCTTTCAACATTTGGTTTTATTATTAATATGTAAGAAAGAACAAAAATATTCGTACCTGCAAAGGTAGCTTGTAACGAAGGGTCATGTAGAAACTGAACTGAGCCATTGTGGACAAGATAGTTCCTTTGGAGACTAGTATAGATGAACCATCGCGTCTAACAAGAGGGTTTTTCGTGAAGTAGCTAGCCGCGAGATCATGAATCTGTTCGAATGTGATCGGGTTTTTACAAGATGATCCGACATGGTACACGGTCTGGGAACCTAGCTTCCCTGCGTGTATTGCCGCAGCCGTGACCATTGCGTTTGCGACCATGTCCACAGGTATCTGTGAATACATTCTCAGTGGACCACAATGACTAATAATATAGTGTGTAATAATCACAAATTAATATAGCATATGTAATCTTTCATGGAAGAATTAGCAATGTTTACTAGCTTATTAATTTTGTGTGCCATTCGAATAGAATGTTATGGTCTTAAGGCCTCTGCTTATTTATCTCTGCTATACACACTGAAAAATATCCTAGCCTTGTTTTCTTACTTGAACTCTGGATTTTGGGTACATTTAGTCTGTTAGTCAACCAATGGACAAACTAAACCTTTGAAAGTGTTTTGGCGTGTGAAATTGCTTTTATCTACTATAGATTTTAAATATGGTAATCTTTTCTTCCAAATTACACCTTTTTAGAACTATGAAGTAATTTTCTTTTGTTAATTTTAAACACAAACACCAAATGGAAGAAAATATTACGTTATTTATATATTATTGTTTTATCTTTCGATAGTGTTATTTATTTATGTTTACGTCTACGTAAACGCATAATTGACTTGAAGACAACCACAACCAAAATTAAGTTGAACTTACAAGATCAAGGACTGAGTTTGGATCTGCAAGAAAACATTTAAGCCTTCCTTTGCCATATGCAACAATCACACTGTCTATGGTTCTGCACATATATAGAAAATAAAGGGTATCGTCATGGATTGAAAATTCATGCAAAAGTCTAAAATAATTTCCATGATCAATCTATAACCGGTATAGATTTACCTTAACCCTTCGATCCAACCGGGAAATGGTTCTGAAAAAGTGCTAGTGATCATTGTGGGACGGATGATAACGATGGGAAGGTTTTCTCTATAATTACCAAGAAGCATCTCTCCCATTGATTTGGTAAACACATATGTGTTTGGCCATCCATGAAGCTTTGCCCTAATAATGAAGACCAGTTTGGTTCTAGGTCAGTGGATATTTTCAGTAATAAATAATAACTCTAGTTTGTGATTATTACACTGATCACCTTGACATTCCAAGATCTTTCATAGACTGTGAAATCTCTTCTTCTGAACAATTTTGTTTCTGTAGCTCTTTCAGTTTTTGTTTCATTAGCTCCATTTCGGTCTCAATGACTAATTTTCTATGTCCGTTCAATGTCTCCCCCATGTGAAATGTTTTCTCATGTAAAAGTCCAGACTTCTCTCCGCGCACATACGCTACCAAAATACAAATGTGAAGTGTAAAAATGACGGGTTTACGTTTTTGGCGGAAAAATTACGGGTTTAAATCGACAACCGTCTTCTCAATGTCATCACTTGTATGTTTTAGAAATTTGGGAAATAAATTGACTTTATTAAATCGGTTTAGATGTGTTCGTTAAACTTAAATTGATATTGATTTAATTTAATTTTACCAAAGTTGATGGGATAATTAGGTAAACCATTAACCATTACAATCTAACTCATTGTATTCATCAAACCAATTGATCCAATAACTCATTTGATCCATCAGTTCATTTGAGTCAAAAATTTCAAGTCATTAGGGTTTATGGTTTGAATTGAGTTAAGTTGACCCATGAATCTTGATCAATTTTGACACCCTTAGAGGTGTCTATGACTGTATGATTGTTTTTTGAAAATAATAAGATTATCGAACTCACCGGTTGAAACATGAAGAAGCAACTGTCCTTTAACACACTTCTTGGCAAAGTTGAGGACATTGAGCGGTCCAAATGTGTTGACGCTAAGACCAACATCATATCTTTATATATACACATAAGAAACATGATTTAAAGTTAGATTTTAATCAAACCAAAATAAAATATAAAAAGTCAAAATAAATTTAGTTTTTAATTAAAAATTCAATATCTTCTTATAAGATAAAAGTTGAATGATTGTATCAACCACAATTTCTTCTACACCTTTCATCAAAGTTCGTTGTGGCGGCTACATTGACAATGATATCAATCTCATTCCACATATGTTGTAAGAGATCAGAACCCTTCACTCCCAAATTATCAACGGATATATCACCGGGAATAGGTACGACTTTTTCTGTTATGAAAGCTTTCAGATTCTCATCACCTAAAGCGTTTTTCAACACTCTAAAAAGATCTTTCTCCAAAACCTGTTGAATTATATTTCATGTAAGTTCGATCATATTTCCAAAACATTAATATAGAACTTACATAAAAAAAATGGCTTTAAAGCTTATTTAATCTTCATAGATATTAGTTTATATATATGACCAAATGTTTATTTTTACCTCACTGTGAAACCGTTGCATGGCTGATTCATTGTCTGCTGCTCTCAAAAGAAGGAAAAGCTTCTTTACCTTTGGTTGAATCCTCAATATTTTCTCCACAAACACTAAAATATTTATAAAAATTATAAGTTAAATTAAAATTTTAAAGTCACTAATTATGTTAGAAATTTATTCAGTTAAACAAAATAGTTTTGATGAGAAAATTCCGCGGAGAGAGGAAGTAGTTCACCATCGCAACTGATAGCATTAGTCAAAATTAGAAATAGATAGATTCTAGATGAAAATAGAAAGAGACAAAACTAGAAGTTATTGCTCTATGGACGACAAAAAGAGATTGAACAAATTAATGAATAATATAATATCGAAAGTTTAAGTTATTTATGAAAAATATATACGAATACCAAATTAAATAAGGAACTGCCAGTGATAAAATGTGAAAAATTGTTAGTTTACGTTCACTAATTAATGTTATATATGCCATGCAAATGAAATTCAAAGGCCGTAATGAGTAATGAACCGTAGTCACTAAAACAATAAACACAAACATTGGACTGAATCACAAAATCTTTGTTTGTATGGTAACGGATCCAAGTTGGTACCTTTGGCGAGGAAACCGGGAACACCGGTGACGAGAATCGTCTTGTCATGGAGGAACTGAATGCAATTGGAGTCCATTGAAGAAACTTATATCTATCCAATTAATAACTAAGTACGATAGATTGTTTTGAACCATAACACCTTCGGCGATGAGGCACGAATATATATAGACCCGTAAATGTTGACCCGTTTTGTTGAGCCATCATATCTACTACTTGTACGTAAACCTACCTACATTTTCTTTTATAAAAAAAAAACAATATTAAAACTACTTCTGATTAAATATCACATATCCAATTAGAACATGCTCTGAAATCTCGGAGCTCTAAAAAGAATAAAAAATATGTAACCCATATTTTTAAAAATTAAAATATTTTAACTACTAATCGTGGGCCTAGCTTTTAAAACGAATGGAATGTTTAGAAAGAAAAAAAAGAATAAGTATGTAAGAATTTTTATAACATAGCAGAATTAGAAACTCTAGGTAGAGCAATACGAGAGTAACTGAGTGAGGATAGTGTTAGTGTTTTCCACAAGAAGTTTCCTTGTGGTTTGCTAGAAGGATCTATGTTGTAGGACTAGAATTGTCGTAGGTGTGTTGATTTGGAAGGTTGGCGTTCTAATTTTAGAACTCTTCAATATACCTAAGTGTTTTGGTTAAACGCTTTTTTCTCAACGTGAATATATATCTAACGAGTAACGAGTTGTTTAGTCAACAAAAAGCAGGGGAACATTAATAATACAAAAATTAAAATCACAAAAGAACATATTTATGAGATAGTAAATCGGTTGTAACAACATTTTGGAAAATAACATATTTCATTTAAATTTCAAGAGAAAATAGTGGAAAATAAAAGAACAAGATGATAACGTGATTTTTTAATATTTCATTATTGCACTATTTTAGAATCACGATTTTCTTAAACTCCACCTCGACGTTTGACCAAAATAGAAAAAAATATACTCATTCAATAATAATTCTTAATTTTTTATAGTTTCATCCATTCTATTTTATTTAGTTGTTAGTGTTACTTAAATAATAGCTAATACATTATACATCTAGTTTTCTTTTGAATATGAGTGTTGTTATGTAACATAACTTCTCTGGCAAATTATGTATAATTCGGAGTAATTTCATGTCGAAAGATGACAGCTCAGCCCAAATTATATGTGTATAGTTAGCCATATTTGATAGAATATAAGAAATCATTTTTTTTAGATTATATATTACAATGCAGATGTTTGACAAAGTTTCCAATTTTATCAACATTTTTAAACGTATTTATTGATGATATCAAATATAACAATACATTAATTAGGGTAAAACAGAAAAATTGAATGTTTTTTTATTATTCTGTAAAAATCTTCAACGACAGCTAATCTAAAATGGGGGGAGTAATTTTTGTAATCTATGCCAATACAACCAAAACATCTTATAATTTCAAAGGAAAAAAGGACTATCTAAAAACCTGATTTGGTCTTAGGTTTGGTTGGTCATAAATTATGCAACAATGACATAACAAGCTAAAACGTATGGGAAACGTCAAATTTTTTGGTAAAGCGACAGAAAATACCTAACCTCATACGTTAGGAAGAATTAAATCTGAACTTATAGAAATGTCTCAAACCTCAAAATTTTATATGATATGCTGGAGTTTTAGAAGTACAAGTCATCGTTTCTTATAATTTAGACTTACTAATTTGCAAAGTTACACAGATGGTAACAGTTTACCCTATCTGATATTGTTCCATTTGTTTAGAAAATTTGATTACCTGGTCATGTACGAAATTTAAACTATATTAAAGCTGAATTAAGTTGTCTCATTAGTCAAATCGATTTAATTAATACGATGGTTTATTCTCCTTCATTTTCTTTGACATGTATACTTCAATAGCGAACTGATCAGCCCCGGCCCAACTGTAAAAAGAGCCTTAGGGAAAAAAAAGAAGATTTTAGTCTTGTTATTTAAATAAAATTCTATATTTGCAAATATAAATATGTATTATTGTGACAAAAAAAAATGTATTTATATTTTCGAGAGTATTTTATACCACTAACAATTTTTTTATAATTTTTTAATATTAAATATGAGGTCCATACACCGCTGCCCTATCCCTTATGTCGGGGTTAGAACTGCTACGGAAGAATATGCATACAAGCCATGTATGTAACTTGAAGAAAATTCTGCATAAATTTGAATAATTGATAATATCAAACTAAATCTGATTGTGGCCATACAAATATTCACTGTACAACAAACAACTTTTCTTTTGAACAACAAAATATGAAGAAGCCAGCGATGATATTCAAAACAATTTGATTTTTGTCTAAATGCATCGGACATATCAAGCCAATTCGGAGTTCGGACATAGGTTCCCTGAATAAGAGCACCTAATGAAAAATGTAGTGGGCTTCTCATGAGACAATATTTGGGTTTGAAATGAAGGCTCAAATAAAACAAAAGAAGCCTCCCACAAACGTTTTGTTAATGTTGCTAGATTGATTTGAGTACGAAACATATCTCTAATAATGGTCCAGAATCAACCTTGGTCACATTTTTCTTTCACCTTAAAAAGAGAATAGGCTTGACCTTCAAGAAGGATTTTAGTATATGTTATATTTAGAAACATTATATTCTAAAATGGTAAAACTTGATTAAAACACAACAAAAAGAGAAACATAAATGGATTGATACAAAATATTGTTAATTTTGAAAAGTAAGAAAACTAACAAAAACAAAAAAAAAAAACCCAAACCGGGTCACTATATAACTAACCTGAGAGACTCTCAACATCCCTCTGTTACATCTCATCCTTTTTCTCTGCTATCAATCTTTAACAACGCCTAACTGAGAAGCTTTACACAGCTCTCTGAGCTTGATATACAAAAACAAAACATCGAGAGAAGTTCAAGAGCCCGAGTCTCTTGAGTTCTGGTCTTGTTTATCCCGGTCCTCAGAACCCGTTTTCTCACACACACCTATATCCAAAGCCGCTGGATTCTCCAGAGAGACTGGTTTGTCATTGTCTATAGTCATAGGAGTAGTAGCTGTCATGGCTGGAGGATCAGAGCCAATTTGATCCAGTGAAGATGGGACTCCACCACAGTTCATGGTAGGTGTCGAGCCCTTGGGGGCAGGATCTGCTGTTTCTACGTCTTCATATTCAGATAAGAGATCTATAAACTCATTGAGTAGACGCTGCACTTTTCTGTTTGACGCCATTGCAGGTAGAATATCGTTTCTCAAAAGTTTATGCTTCTTCACCCCCTGCAAATTAAAGCGAGTTTTAGAGCGTTCCGATTGGGAAAAGGTTAGGCTCTGATCAAGAGAAAGTATTCACCAGAACATAAGGATCCCAAGACAAGTTTGTGTCTGAAGATGCTGCTTCAGCCATACCAGTGGGAGGTCCAAGAAAGCTCTCACAGACTTCTCTTAATCTGGACTCGTCTGCCTCTCTGCAGACAAAGGCACAGACCTTAAGCAGGTTGACTATGATAGAGTTGAAAAATCACAAAAATAAAAGTAATCCCATAGCACTTCATTGTCAAGTGGAAAAACGAAACAGAATCTGAAACTGAGAATATATTTTAACAAATGCGAGACTTAATCCTCATTTATACTAAAATGTATTCACATTCGAACTGAAAAAAGAGTTTCTATGAGAAAAGGGCACAGACCTTGCTAGAAACCTCACATAGGCAAGGAGGCACTGGCGGTATTCATTAGGAGACTCAAGTGCAAGAGAAGATGCAAGTTGAGATTCCAAATGTGCACGTGTTTGCGTTCCATCATCAGTTATCCTGTAAAAATGATATAAGCTTCTTTAAGGACTTGGAATAGGTGGTCCATCTCAGGGCCGGCAAAAGAAAAATGGAAGACAAGCCCAACCTGTTCCACCCTGGCTTTCTAGCCATGTACTTTCTGACATCAACCTGCAAACCAGCAAGCTCGCCGCATGGAGCTGAGCCCAAATTCCAGGAGCTACTAAAATTTGAGGCCGGGAAGCAGTCATCAGCCACTCTCAGCCAACACATTAGACTAGTGTCAAAAAGGAATGCATGACGTGTGGCTAGAACAACAAGCGGTGAACCAGATTTGGATAATTTCACAGATATCACTTTTATTGTACCTGCAAAATCGTAACAATGTATCAGCAGAGCTGGTCGCATCAGACAAGTTTAAATTCATTTTACAGATTCCACTAGGTAAGCATACAGTCCAAATCAATAACAGAGCTATCTTCATACCAAGATAGTAACTCCACTACCAAGTCACCCACGAGGAAAATTAGTAAATACCAGTTCTTCATTCTTTTTACTGAGTTACCCATACCATCCGATTCAAAATATAATATGGTGCCTCAAGAGACGTGTTTTAGACGATGAGAAGCCAGTAATGTATTCAAGTATTGAAGCATACCTTTCACTGTGGAAGATAAATTGACATCGGAAGAGACCAAAGAAGATAAAGAGTCGTGAAGAACGCATTTCCTATTGAATAGATCCCATACATATAGAGATCCTTTTCTTGTTACAAGCAACAACTTCCAGCTATCGTCACAATCAATAAAAGTTGCAGCAGACCCCATCATCATTGTAGGCATAGCACGCCTTCCACACTTAGTGTAAACCTTCAAAATAAAAGAGAGAGTAAACATGTTATCACATACTATCCCAAGAACAACAACGCATTCAGGTTATTTATGTCGTTCAGAAATTGCTTCACCAAGAGTTTAATCAATTCATCGCATCGGATCTAGAACTAGGCACTTCCTATGAAGATCAGGTCCCAACAGAAATATCACTATTAGTGTAAAGTGTAGTGACTTCGATGGAAATAAATTGGTGGAGGAAAAATATAATTCAGAATATCAACACCAAGAGGGACTGTAGCTATTAAAATCCAGATCATAAATGCCATTAAAATAGGAATGATATCAATAACACCAAATGCCAAAAGCAGAAAGCATCATGAGTCATGGTCTACTCTGATCTATGGATATAAAATGACACACAGGGACTTCAAGTCAATGCAGCAAAAATATTATTCTTACCTGGAGGCTTCCGTCTTCGCATCCAGCAGCCCAAAAATTTGGATTTCCAGCCAAAACAGTGACTCTCCCCATAATCCGATCAGACCAAAGAGTTTCGCCTGACTTTTTGCAAGAAATCTCAGTTTCCTTGACCATTGATGTACTTACTGCACCAACAGTGTCCAAAGCATGCTCCCTTGGACAAGCTTCTAAGCAAACAGGTGGTGCAGCTTCCCCATCTTTCCAATCGAATACCCTTATCAACAGATCAGTGCTAGAAGATTCTTTTATACCTACAGATTGCTCAACATTTAAAACTCCATCCCTACCAGAGGTTCCAGGAACCTTCTCAATAACAAGGCTCTCAGTAATGGTAGCACGAGCTGTAATCCTTGAACGCTCTTTCAGATCAGGGTTCCTGCAAACTATTTCTTTCCCGGACAAATCCCTATTGCTAATCTCCACAGGAAAATCTCCACTATCTCCCTTAGCAGGAGCAGCAGCGGAAGCAGGCAGAAAATTATGTGATTCCCCATTAATCATGATATTATTCTCCTGTTGGGGAACTCCAACAGCTTCAGGAATGATCCTCTTTCTTCCGTCAGGCCTTCTATACACTTTTTGATTCACAGGACTAGATACTCGATTTAAGGTTGATGCTTTATTTAATGTTTGACCAGTAGACTCTGCTGCCTTATTCCGATCATCGACTTGCGATTTACGCCTCTTTGCAGTACTCTCCACACTAACAGATGGTTTTGTAGTCACCTGATTTTGTTGAACATCCGATGCCGCCCTCTTACTACCGGCTTGCTTTGTCGAGGCTGTTTCAAGTAATAACTGGGCTGGGCTCTCAACTAAGTTTGCTTGCCGGCCTCTGACATCTCCATATCGAGATTTCTTCAATTCGTCGAGTTCAGTATCGGTTAGCCTGACGCCTAGTTCTTTTGGGTCAAAGTGAATCATCGCCACCGTTCCGTCCAAGGAACATGCGAAAAGTGAATATCCGTCGGGACTCCTGTATTTTGATAAGGTAAAAATGTGATTAAAATCAGACTTTCCTCTTCATTTATGTTTTAGAAGATTAATTGTGACCCCAGAAAAGAAATCTACGAATTCATAGACGAATCCTAAATTAACTACATAATAAACTCATAAACGGTAAAACCCACAAATGGCAAAACCAAATGCACTTTTGAGACACAATCAAAAACCTATTATAAAGACAATACTGTAAATCATGAAGTCATTGAATATGTAGATTGTGGCCAAAAAAGAGAAAACTTTACCATGATAGATCCACAACACTTTGGCCAAAGAAATGCTTGGCGACAAAAAGAGGACGCGCACTTCCAGTTGTCCATACGGTTATAGTACGGTCTTGACTCCCCATTGCAATAACATTGTATGACTGCAAATCTTTCTCCCCTGACTTTGATGTTCCATTGCTCCACCCAACTTGTTTAGTTTCATGGGTACTAGAGGGGATTCTTTTGAACATTGAATGATTGAATCTAACAACAATGATTGGAGCACTATGACCTAAGAAGTCATATGCTACAGACCATTCCCCTCTTTCTAAAACAGGAGCAGAATGCTTCGGCTTCTGAAACCCATGAGTGGTAGTAAGGAAGTGGCCACAGGGTGACCACCCAAGTCGCCTGAAAAATGTGGATCCAAGCTAGAAAAAAAAAAATTTAGCAGTAAACATCCAGAGAACAGGGAAGCAATTGTAATAATAGAGTTTGAATCAGTATTCAAATCCTTTATACAATCATTTCATCTATGTAAATACATCCTAACAGTAATGCTAAAACAAATATTGCATACCGATTTTGCCCAGTGACCATCTGTTCTGTGAGCCATGCCCCAATCACTTGTTCGCCATATTATCACAGTTTTGTCATCCGACTGGCTAGCAATAAATGACCCAATTGGATCCCAAGTTACACCTTTAACCAAACTCAAGTGACCCCTGAGAACAGTGGTGCACATACCAGTGCGCATATTCCATATATGCACTGTGTTGTCCAAACTCCCACTAGCCAGCATCGAATCATCTGGAGACCAATTAAGATCCACCTACTTTAAGGATAATCAGAAAAAAATACCTCAGTTATTACATAACCACTGACATTACCACTATAAGATAATAAAGAAAAGCGAAGAGTCGTTTACCACATCGGCAGTGTGTCCCCTTAAAGTCATTACAGCTTTCCAGTTCTCAACATCAGGGGCTTCTCCACTACCAAACTCAGTGGTGCCTGAACCAGGCTTCCTCTCATGGATTTGAATCACTTGATCATCAGAACCAGATGCTACATACCTACTGTTCTTGGCCCACCTAACACAGTTGACTGACCCAAAATGGTCACGAAGAGTTGCAAGAAGCCTCTCTTTTGTATCTATGTTTTGCAAATCCTTGTCAACAGACTTCATGTTCCATATACGAACCTATATTCATATTAGAGATTAAGATTAATGATACTAAAATCACCAAGCACAAAATAACAAACTTTATTCACTAGCCGATCACAAACAATGAAAGCAAAAACAGTTCTGTGTACTAAAAGCTTAAAAACCACTTCTGAACTTTATAAATCCATACTCAACAAGCCTATGTCAGTGACATGATTCAAATGCTACACAATCTTCATCGAACCAAGAGGTACTCAAATGATGGCGTAGTACAAGTCAAGATCCAAGTAAACTACATCCACAATTCATAGTATTGTATAAACATTCTCAAAGCTCAAACAAAGCAACACCAAATCGAAACAAGAAACAAAGATACAAGAACTTCACATGTACATAATAATAAGCAATGCAAGAACCATCCTTACAATACGAACTTTAACATCGAATGCCAATTCAATTTCGATTCAAAGAAGACAAAAACAAGCAAATTCCACCAATCAAACGAACTACATAACATAAGCAAACTCATCTTGAACCATAAAGCAATAGAAGAAGAAGAGAAATTAAAAACCTTGTGGTCACCACCGCCAGTAGCAAACCTTTCTCCATTAGGTTGAACATCAATGGAGAATATCTGTAACCCTTCATGTTTAACCCAAAAGGGCTTCTCCGCAATCATCTCTCTTCTCTCAATTCGAACTAAAAATCGAAAAACAGAAAAAACCAAGATTCAAGACTGAAATTTTATTGAGATCACACCCATGAACAAGCTCAAGGAAGTTACAGAGAGTCAAAGACTCTGCAAAAAACACGAATTCATTGACGAAACCAAAAACCCAGAAAGCTACGACGAGAGAAGGATACTAGGAACTGAAACGGTGAAGAAGAATGAAGTCAATTTCGAGGTTAATTTTTTCTTCCTCAATTCGGTAAAATTTTCTTTTAAAAAAACCCTAATTTTTCGTGTTTAGCAGAGAGACAAAGTAGAAGAGTTTTAGGCTAAATGTGACAAATTTGGAAGACAAGAGTTGTGTGTGTTTTGTTTGTGTATTTGTGTAACTGATTGATATGTGAGAATAAAAACCCTACCTTTGGACTTTGGAGAAAAGAGCTCTTCGACTTCTTTGTAAGATTCTCGATGAAGTTTTTTTCAATCACAATGTTTGTTAAGTCTTATTAATGCAACCCCAATGTTGTTAGATGTTTGCTAATGACTTAACTATCTTAAAAGCATATCACATTTTCTTGTTTCAAATTGGTTACATATCTCTAGGTCATTTAGTGACAAACCCTTGTTCACGGCCACATTGCACATGCCTCGAGCAGCTAGCTCGGCACCATAGTTGTTGAACCCACAGTCATCTGGTCCTCGAGTATCATGCCCACCAAAAAAAAAAATATTTTGGTTATCACCACATTCGAACACATGGTTTGGCGTTTGGCCTATCTCAACCCTTCAACACATGGTTCGGTCTATCGTGGTCATCTCAACTCTCGAACATTTAGCATATCTTGGTCCACCCATTATTTTACACTCAACCCCAACCCAATACAATTAAGGGCTTAAGAATTAGGACAAAGAAAAAAATAAAATATTGAACCCTCTTTACTAAAAAGGCTGTGAAAGATTTAAATATTTGGGCCTCTTCAAAACATTACGTTTTACAAATAAATTTAACTTTTTGAAATGGGCCTAATTTCTTTTTTTTTCCAGCAATTTTCCATTTAAAAAAAAAAAACCAAACTTTGACTTCCAAATGGTGGGTCGAAGCTCAAATCCCCTACATTTGCAACTTTAATTTAGTCTTACAACAGTATAGGGCATTTGCAAATGTAGATCCCCTAAATTGTTGATTTGTTTATAAAGATGAATACGTGGCACTTCATCTTTATACGTGGCACTGTTAAGTTGAATACATGTTTTTCAAATCTCCTAAACTATTGATTTGTTTTGCGAAACTCAAATCAACAGTTTAGCGGATTTGCACTTCGCAATACATCGAAGATAAAATGGTTAAGATATTACTCCAATCTTTGAGAAGAATCAAGTTGATGGTTGAAATATGAGATATCAACCGACACCCAACATGATTTGAGATGAAATCCTATAGAAAGAGGAAAAAACAAAACAAAAAGAAACCAACAAACTAAATGAGAGATTATTAAATCCTACAAAACGGAAAAACAGATCCGACGAAAGTTAGAAGTTATAAACAAACAAAAACCGAATATCACTGGAGGAGATTTCCGGTGCATCTCTCTCAAAGATAAGGATTTGTTAAGAGAGAGAAAGATATCCCATTAAAATAGATCTAATTTAAGTAAGAGGTATGAAAACTTTAAATACTTGTGACTATTTTAAAAATTATAAGCTTTTTAAAAATAAATTGAAAATCTTTGTGAATTCGGCGGTCTAATTTTAGTTGTAATAGTTTTTAAACAGGCCTCTTCACAAGATAATTTTTAAGAAAATTAACAAGCCGACACACAAAAAAAATAATAAAAGAAATAACAAAAGGTCTATGGACAGTCGCACTATGCCTAATTGTTTGGCTTGGGCCTGTTTACACCCAAAGAAACCATCATTTTTCGCCCAAAACAATAAACATTTTTGACCATTCATCTCCTTTTTTTTTTAACATCTTCCTTTACTTTATTAAGATTGAAACAGAGATTACATAGTTATTTTTTAGACATACACATAAACCAAAAATGATTAACGTTTTTAAAAAAATACAATCAAACAACTGAATTACACACTGTTTTCTTTCGTAAGCTTTACACGCTAATAGATGATCAAATCTATTATCTTACAACTGAATTACATACTGTTTTCTTTCGTAAGCTTTACACGCTAATAAATGATCAAATCTATTATCTTCCTTGGAGATATCTCCAACCGGACTGCAAAACACCAAATACTGTATAGTGTTCATAATACTCCAATCGAACGGTATAAGCAACACCAAATATTTTTTTTTAGTGTTTTGTGAACAGTATTACATCATATTTGGTGTAATACTGTAGTTCACAAAACACTAAAAAAAATAATAGTATTTTATTCATGTTTTTGATTTAGTATTATATTTAAATTGTTGTTTTTCACTAAAAGACAAATACACTATCATTATTTTTGGGTGATTTTATTTTTATTAATATGAACTTTTATTTATAAGTAGTATGATATGAAATAGTAAATTCAGACAAAAACATTTAATTAAAAAATACAAACAAAATATTTTTCTTGTAGTTTCAATTTATCGATTGCAATTTTATATTAATTAAGTTAAAATAATTTAGTTATAAAATAAGTTGTGTATATCAAACTATAACAAAAATAAAGAAAATATTTTGTTTAATAATATAATAATAAAAAGTAATACTTTTAGTGTGAAATTTGGTGTTATTGTTGGAGATGATAAAACAATTGAAACACCAAAACACCATATTTGGTGTTAAAATTTGGTGTTTTGGTGTGTTGTGGTTGGAGATGCTCTTATCCGTCTTCTTCCTTTATCCAACATGATCATCTTGTTTGGCTATCGTCTTTTGACGAAACTCCAATAATCGTTAAAATGATCCTTGGTTGCGATCCATCTTTTACATAGTTTCCCATCAAAACATCTCCAACAACAGGAGATGGAATCTTTCTTGGCTATAGCTTGTGCCCATAATGGCTGAAATGGTTAATACCATCTTCTGAATCTCGTTCCATGTAGATATTCCCAAAGGTCCGATAATTGATGAGCGTTCATAATCCTTAATCAATAATAATATCCAAGGAAAAGGTTTGCAGAGATATATTCATAACATCAAAGATAACATGTTCTCTACAGTCTCCACCATATCCTTAGACACTGCCACGAACCGGTGCTATGAACCGGTGAATGCATGAAACATCACTCCAATTCGCCTTCACTGTCAATCCCAATACCCAGATCAAATATACAAATTACATCACTGTATAGTACCACTTGGCAGAGGGAAATGACAACTATCGAAAACGCCACTTCATTCTTGGGCCAATGACTTGTACATTTTATAAACGATCAAGTCAAATATATCACAATCAAACACGAATAAAAGCCATATTTCCTCATAAAATAACTAAAAGTCACATTTTACTCATAAATTAACTAACCTATTCATGTTATTTCTACGTTGACTCAAACTAACTTTATCCAAGAACAAGATGAACGATAATCAGGAACTCAAGATTCATGTTTTTAATACATGACTTAAATTAAGAAAATTTTTACTGTAAAAACCTAAGACATTCAACCAAATATGATCAAAGTAGGGATTAAAATGAGAAATTTGAAAACTACATGAAGCCACAAATGTCATATTCTCAACTTGGCCGATCTACCAATCTAGAGACTGTGGATCGTTTATGAAATTTCCTCCGATCTTTGACCTCCCATCCTCCGTGCACAACTTCTTTATCTAGAACGTGGGACGAAGCAAATGAATATCACAAAATATTGCAAAGCGGAGAGGAAGAGTAGGATCAGGCCCGGCCCAAGGCTAAAGCTCATGAAGCTGATGCTTTAGGCATCACAGATATATTGTAAAAGTTGAGGACATCATTCCAAATTTAACTTGTGGCATAGTGGTACAACTGTACTAAAACGTCCACGAGATGACTGGTTCGTGTTCTTTATTTTCCTTTTTTTGGATTTTTCATTTAAGTTTTGTTTGTTAGTGGGCTTAAAAAAAATTTTGCTTTAGGCATGGAAATTGTTTGGGCCGGCCCTTAGTAGGATGTTAGCCAAAAAAAGAAAAGAAATTAAGCTTAATGAAAAATATGATACACACTAGAATTGGATTCTCAACCCTTAGGCCTTGGTGCATGGCTGGCTTAGAATAATTTCAAACCTAAAAAAAGAAAAAATATATTTAGGTTTATCTACAAAGACAATATATAATTAAATTGTATAAAAGTTTTTGAATGATTTTATTTTAAAGTTTGGCATTTTTATAGTGGAAAGGGTTTGGAGTTAACTAGTATTACACCACAACTATGGTCCTAAAAGCAATACTAGTGTTCTCGGTTGATAGTTTTAAGTCAGGGCCCGGATTTGCCTAAGTGAATTGCCATGAGAGCAACCCAAATGGAGCACTAATTTTGAACACTCGTTTTACAGCTTTTTTTTTACCGCACCATTAATTATTTACGAAACCGCCTAAGCAACACTAAACAATTCTGAACCGATGAAGACTGATGTGAATATCTATACTAAGATAACTATTGATTTGAGTGAATATGTGTTCAATTCTTTAAATTGTCCTTTCTTTCTCTGGCCCCCTGGCTTTCTCCTTCAAAGTAGTAGTCCGAATATTCCAGTGATTCTTGAAATATTCTATTAAAAAGATTCATAATCGAACCAATAAGGGAAAACCAATTATGTTTATATAAAATAAAATAATACTATTCAACCGTTTAATAATTAGAATAATGATTCTACTAACAATTCCAGCTAGATCTACCTTCCCTCCTTGTCCTAATGCTTAACATATTCTTCTTGATCTTCTTCGTTTTTCTTCTTCACAAGGTCAACAACAATGGAGGAACATCTTCAAGGAAGAATCAAACTTCACGATGGTAGATACTTGGCCTACAAGGAAAGAGGTGTCCCCAAGGATGATGCAAAGTTCACGATCGTTCTTGTTCATGGATTTGGTAGCTCCAAGGATATGAACTTCAATGTCTCACAAGTATACACTGATCCTTTATTTCCTTGATCCTCTCGATTCCTATATTATATATTTTTCTGAGTCCTTGATCCAAAATTTGTAGTTTTAATCACATATATCCAAAAGTATGTGCTTCAAATTCTGCTTTCTTTTTTGTGTTCAGCATCGTTAGTTTCCATTCCATTACAAGATTCAAGAAACTGACTTCTGGAGATCACATATGATTTTGTAATTGTAATCTTTAATGTGGAATGTTTGAAAAATTAGATGTCTGAAAAGCTAAATTATTTTTCAAGTTTCTAAAGATTAAACAAGCAAAAAAAGTTAGAAAAAGAGATGTTGTTAGAGATATGGTTGAAGACTAATGAGGCTTGTTTTAGTTATAATCTCAGGAGCTTGTGAATGAAATTGGTATATACTTTGTGCTATATGATCGAGCTGGTTACGGAGAGAGCGACCCGAATCCTAAACGTTCGTTGAAGAGTGAAGCCTACGATGTTCAGGAACTGGCGGATGGTTTAGAGATCGGATCCAGGTTTTATTTGATTGGAATTTCAATGGGTTCCTACACTGTTTGGAGCTGCCTTAAACATATTCCTCAAAGGTAAAGAAATCAAATCGATTAAATTAATTATAAATTAATTTATTTATAATGCATTCAAGTCTTGCAAGCCAAAGCCACATGTTGCAAAAAATAATTGCTTGAAGATTGGATAAAAATTGTCAGAGCAAACGTTCAAATTCATATTGTAGGATCAACTGCTTTTTAATCTTTGTTGACATAATCTTTTCTTGCTCTAGATTTAAATCTTCAAAATAGCACATAATTGTTTTTTTACCTAGCTAGCAAACATAATTCTGTTCAACTAAGTACTAACGGTTTAGACCATCTCTAATGTAAATCTCTATTTTTTCTTCTAAAATAGAGTAACTCTAAAATAGAACATAATTCTCTCCGATATATCACTATATGTTACTCTAAAATATAAATAGTGTAAAAAAATAGAGTTACTCTATATATATAGAGCAATCATATTATTTACTCTATTTTAGAGCAGGCCCGACTCTAGGGGTGTGTCAGAGGTGCCAATACAGAGGGTCCTCATATTTATTTCTTAATTTTTGTGTTATAGTAATAGGTTTAGAAGAAGAATACAATAAATATATGTCACATAAGATTATTTTGTTTAGATTTAAGGGTTTAAAGATGGTCATTTTTTTTGTAGCACAGGGCCCAATAAAATATTGAGCCGGACCTGTTTTAGAGTAACATATAGAGTGAGATTGGAGAAAATTTATTCTAAAATAGAGTGGATTTGGAGATGCTGGTAGAGGAACTCTATTTTAGAAGTCTTACTAGTTAGAAATATTTTAGTCTGGTTCATACTATATAATTTTTACTAGTACATACAAAAACAAATCTCGAATCAATCAGGCTTGAATAGTAGACTCGTAGTTAGTACATTGCTTTACACCTTTTGAGTTATGATTAGTGTACTTTTCCGGATTGAACCGATTGATTTGAGCCGTTAACTAAAGAACTTGTTAAGAAAAAAAAAACAGAAATCTTCAAGAATAATATTTATATTAAAATCAGAATTGTAAAGTTTCATAAACATATGAAATTGAACAGGTTAGCAGGAGTGGCAATGGTGGCTCCGGTGGTGAATTTCCGGTGGCCGTCTATTCCAAAGAGTCTGATGCCAAAAGACTACAGAAGAGAAGTGGCGAAATGGTCTGTTTGGATAGCTAACTATTTTCCGGGACTTTTGCAATGGTTGGTGACTCAGAACATGTTCTCTACAACTTCCATGCTAGAGAAAAACCCTGTCTACTTCAACGACCAAGACATTGAAGTCCTTAAGCACATCAAAGGCTTCCCAATGCTCACTAAGGTAAATATTACTCTTTACCAAGAAGACTATAATCCCTTAGAGCTTTTTCCGCTATATTCTTTTAGAACTATTATCTTATTTTAAAATATCACCAAATGTACACCCAATATTTATTGATCTAGGAGACCAAATTATCAAGCCATGCATTTTCAACAATTTAAATACTAAGAGTTTTACTTATTATAATTTATATCATAGTGATTTGTGTTAGTGTTGCCCATAATCTAGATTTTTGAGTTGTAGACGGGCCAAAAATATATAATGTACTCATTGAATTAAGCTTTCGAATATCAAGAGTCATGTTACTTAAATTTGTTTATGACAATTTCCACCAGAATTTTAGTGAGAAAAACATGAAGTGGTTGATAAAGTTGATAGCCTTCATGATTTTTCTAAATTATATATACGTATTTAAATTACAAAGTGTGATATTAGTTCAGAACTAGATATCTTGAAAGAAAATATGGGGTTGCTTAGTCAAATTACGAATACTCATGGG
Organism: Arabidopsis thaliana; assembly: GCF_000001735.4. NCBI lineage: Eukaryota > Viridiplantae > Streptophyta > Magnoliopsida > Brassicales > Brassicaceae > Arabidopsis > Arabidopsis thaliana. The sequence goes on along the minus strand of NC_003074.8, from coordinate 16,108,613 downwards.
TACTATCAACAGGAGAAGTTACGGGAGCGCGGCGTCTTCGGGACGCTGAGAAGCGATTTTTTGGTAGCATTCGGCGACTGGGACTTCGATCCGGCAGACCTACCTGACCCGTCTCTGTCTGGACCGGAAAAGGGCTCTTCTTCTGTTCACATATGGCAAGGCTACGAAGACAAAGTGATGCCATTTCAGCTGCAAAGATGTTTGTGCCGCAAGCTACCATGGATTAGGTACCATGAGGTCCCTAAAGGAGGCCACCTGATCGTGCACTACGACGGCATATGTGATGCGATTTTGAAATCACTTCTTTTAGGAGAAGATCTCCCAATGTACAAACCAAAAGCTGTGATCACTGAGCCAGCTTAGAGACTAAGTTACTATTCTTAATTTATTCGGTTTCTTGCTTGATTCTTTGATTTTGTTTGACAAAAATCGAATTCTCTTATTTGTAAAATATATATATGTACTTATGAATTTTTCATATCTTGACATATTTATTTTATCCACTACAAAGAAAGGTAAATTCCCTAGCTACGACAATTTCTGTCGAAAATCATGATATGTTTTCAAGGATTTAGATCCGATGGTATTCCCTCGCCTCCTAGCCAACTGATCGACTCTATAAGTTTTGGTATGTAGTAAATCAAAAGTGATTTAATAACACATCACATATTAAGTTAATTGATATTTAAGCTTACTACATATTTCCACCTAACGCCCAATTCCTATAGAAATTCAATGCTTTTTCTAAAAGATTATAACAACTACTAGATCCCGGTATATAAAAAAAGTATTTGGAAAACAAAATATGATTTTTTTCAGCAACAAAAAAGGTTTCTAATTTGGTCATTTAATTCTTATTCTTGTCGAGTTTGGTTAGAAAAATATGCTAACGAAGTTGAATGTTTTATAAGTATAGTCACCATTCATCTTATAGACTCATATTTTCTCTCAAGCTAGACTCAAATACAATGGTCTGTTATGCTTTCATTTGCTTAGTAAGTACGTGGAAGAAACCACCAAAACAATTACTTTCTTAGTAATTAGTTTTCCTTATTTAAAATACTAGATTCTGACCCGCACATATCTGCGGGGTTTCATATTTTAAGAAATGTATTGGAATACATTTTTAGTAAAAGATATTATAGTGTATAAATTATAATATCCATAGAAAAGTGTATAGTGTTATTTATGATAAAATAGCTAATTTGTTTAATTAATTTATATTATTTATATTTTATTTGTATTTTACATAGTAAATAGTAAATAGATTTGTTTCGATTTGCCGAATAATATAGAGATATTTAAAAAATCTGTGTATTTTTGTTAGTTTGATGTATATATAAATTGATTGTTTTTGTTTGAAATTTGATCAATTAGATGATATAATGTAAAATTTACTACGCGGTACACCGTTGGTCGACTTTTTTTGTAACTAAAAATTCAAATTTTAAGATATAGTTATTTTTTAAATATTATTTATTTTGTTTAGTGTTTAAGATTGTATAATTATATTATAATTATTAATTCTAAGATTTCACTCGTTTATTATAGTCCTGTATTAATATCAACTCAAACTCGTTTCACCATATAACTTCATTCCGTAAAATGAAAAATTATTTTGTTATTTTTAAATATTGTTATTCTAATATATAAAAGAATTGAGGGATTGACATGTGGTACATCTTGGATTAATATATTTAAAAATAATTTGTTATTTATAAATTTATGATATTTTAGAATATAAAACTGACTTTTAGTGTATACCTTTCAATAAGATGTAGTTCTTATAATTAAAGTATAATAGTATTTGGTTTGTATATCGTTAAATAGTAGTATTTGTTTTTTTTTTAAACTAATAAATTAGTTGATTTTGGTTAAAAATAAAAAATTAAAGTAAGTTATATTTGTTTTGTTTATTGTTTAAGATTGTGTAACTATAATCTAGTTTCTTGTAATGTTGTGTTGACCCTGAAAGAAAAATCCATAAGAATACGCATAAATAGATAGTAATATTAGGAGATAAACATCATTAGAACATGAAGTAATTTACTTATGAATCTCTCTCTATTGTTTTAAAGAATCGATATTCTAGATTGATTGTGAGGCAATGTGAATGTATGCATAAAATTTATAATTATAAGAGATAGAGTGTACGCAAAATTAGATTTTAATTTGGATTCAATCTTAGCTTTACTGAAAAAACTAATATGAATTGCGGATTTAAAATTTAGGATGACGATTTTTTTTATTTATTTTTTTAAATCTAAAATTTACTATGATCTCAACAATTTTGGTATTTTTTATATTAAACTTATCCTTATGCATTATCGCAAATATGGTAGTTATTATTGTTCGAATACCATTATTAATATGTCAAAATAATCATATTACTATTTGTTCCTAAAAAAAAGTCATTCAAATTTCAAAGAAAGAAATAAAAATATTGTTGTGAATCAATATTTTCTCATTTTGAATATTTGCATTAAAAAAATTTAAATACTCCACTACTTTTTGATTAGAAGTCTGCTACTTCTACAAAATGACTGACCCTAATTCGGTGAAGATGTCAGCAGCCAATTTATTCCTAACGTTTTGAATTATGTTCCCTTCAAGGTTTGAATGGCTGGTATACATTGAGTAGCATTCCATAAACTTCAGCATATATATACCAGACTCTTCATTTCTAGGAGCCTACAACCAAAAACCAAAAGAATTACTTAAGCAAAGAAGTTATAGAAGTCAGGACTTACGGAATATTCATTTCTAAGACTATGATATATTTAAAGAAGTTACCTGAGGAAAAGTGGTCAGGACTTTGATGCTAAATGGAGAGACATCCATGTCTTCTTTTTTGAGGATGTTCCGAACAATGTATGGCATAGCTATAGAGTAGGCATCAACATATTTTTTCTTGACTTCTTCTGTTAAATAAGAAGCTGCACATTCCCATATACAAACTGTCTTCTGTTCCAAGTGGATGAGCAAGGCAACCCAACATTTTCCTTTGATACAGAAAGGAGCCAATATGCACTTGGTTTCTTCCTCTATTATCAGCTTACTGATTTATTCAGACTGAAACTGAAATCCCTCTTTGTTATCCAAAAACTCCATGTATGACTCATCAATCACATTTAAGAAAGACGATCCAACAAATACAACTGATTTGTTTTTGAATAATTCTGGATTGCTTTCCTTCCTCGTTTTCATCAACTCCAAAGCTGCATCAACATGCTAAACACAACAAAAAATAAAAATTATCATATTAGAAAACCCCTTTAAAAATGATTGTAAAAAATGCAAACCCTTTTTAAAATACCTTGTAAATCATTCTACGTCACATACTTATGCTTTTTAACGATTGTAAATCAAGTTAAACACTTTTAAAAGCTTTTAAAATCCCTTGTAAATCATTCTATGCCACTAAGTTCTGCTTCTAAAACGATTGTTAATCAATTAAACCCTTTTTAATAGCTTTTAAAATCCCTTGTAAATCAATCCTTACCACTTTCTAATCCGTTAAAAACGATTGCAAGTCATGTAAATCATTTTTAAAATACCTTGTAAATCATTCTTTACCACTTTCTAATCTTTTAAAATTGTTTATAAACCACGTAACCCTTTTAAAATCCCTTTTGTAAATAACTTAATGATGCTTTAAAAACTATATGTAATTCATGGGTTACCAATTTTACAAGGATTTTTAGACATACCGTTGCTGTGATTGCTTTCCCTGGCGTCTCTAGGGTTGTAAACCACTTTGTATCTACATTATTTCCCGCGATTGATAGTGGCCTACAACAACAAAACAGTCAACAATGATGCTTCTTCCATTATTAAAAAAAACTCACTATCTTACTAACAAAACTCACTTGTTTTTCCTTGACTTCTTCCATTCAGCCAATTTCTCAAGTCTTGTGGCATCAACTTTCGCAAATGGATGCAAAATTGGATGCTTCTTCTTCTCAGCTGTGAAAGGTGCTTGGGTATGAATGGAAGGAACCGTACCCCGCTTACTCTTTCTTTGCGGAGCGGGCTGAAAATTATCATTGTCGCCATCATTATCAGCGTTATCACCATCATTGCCAATATTTTTCCTTTTCTTACTCTGTGCCTATCAAAAATAATAAAAAAATAGATGTTTAAAATACCTTGTAAACAAAATTTTCAAAATCATAATAAATTAGATACTAACCTCTTTCCTTGTTGGAACATGAACATCAGCACTATCAACTTGTTTCTGCCTCTTTCTCGGCACCTAGAATAGTAAAAAACACCAATTAAAAGTACTTTTAAAATCCCTTGTAAATATCATAACAAGACAATTGACAATTTTTAAAAACAGTACTGTTGCAAATACTAACCTGTTTTCTTATTTTAAGATTATCCTCAGCATGAACACTTGGTTTAACTCTCTTGTTCTGAAGTTGCATGAAAGATAAACTTTTAAAGATTTGAAAAAAATATTATAAACACTTGGTTAGATAATACAATTTTTTTTAAATGCTAACCTCATTTCTTCCTCTGCTAACTCTCTTCTTATCCTTTTGAACATCCAGACTTTCTTCAGACAAAATATTGAAATTTGGTGTAGAGGATCGTGGAGTAGGAGACTTATCCTTGAAAAGATAACAGAATGTAAAATTATAAAAAGGATACTAATCATTTTTGTAAGACTTTTAGAGATATAAATTACTGTACTTTTGATGATTCTTCAACTAATTCATCACCAACATCACGTTGGGTGTTTTCATCATCACCCGGATAGCTCCCATACTGTGTGTTTGGCTCTCGGATTGAATCTTCAAATGATTCATTGTCATTCTGTAACAAAATAAAAACAATAAGTCAATCATTAATATAATTAGTAGACCTTTAAAATAGCTTGTAAAGATTTTCAATTACCTCTGCTTTTCTTTCTAGTCCTCCTTCTTCTTCAGCCTGCGAAAAAAAGAGTACATTGTAAAGGTTTACTACGTATTTAACCTTTAAAATACATTGTAAAACCTTTCCTTTCAAATAGCTTTTAAAGAAACATTTACAATTACCTCTGGTTGTCTTTCTACTCCTTCATCTTCTTGTTTTCTTTCTTCATCTTCCTCAGATCTCTGATTATTCTTTTCCTCCATTCTAATGTCCAAAATCTTCTCAATCAGCTCGACTCTCTTGTTAAGATCTTCAAGGATTGTCAAAATCCTGTCAAGCTTCTCGCTATCAGATATTTTGTTATTGATTTTGTTTTGACCTACTTCTTCAAGGGCAGCACAAACATCAACGCATCTTGTATTCCATTCAGTTTTCTTCAATCTGTAGCCCATATTAACTAGTCCCAAAATATGTTGGAATTTTGTGTCGTCTGTGTGGAAATCAGGAACTAAAGACTTGAATTCTTCTGGATTTCCAATAATTGTATTCACCTCCATCTGCGAAGATACAATAACATTACAAATCTTGAGAAAGCAGAACTTCAAATCTAAAAACCATTTAAAGAATTCTGTAAATAGACAAAAGCTTAACTCAGAAACATCATTTACAAGGTTTACGATCTTGAAAAACTCTGGAGTAGTAGTGCTTTTCCACTTCAATATCAATGGATATTCAGATTGGAATTCCTTATCTTTAACTCCATATGCTGCACCAAATGCTGGAACTGCGCTCAACACCCATATTGTTAGCGCTAGTCCAAATCCTCTCAAATCATATTTCTCTTTTGCCCAAGTTTTCTCGTCCATTCTCAGAATTGAATTTGATAGAACATTGAATGCTTCTTTACCCACGGTTGGGCTGTGTACATCTCAAAATCAGAAGCATGCTGCAATCTTGGCAAAGGTATCTTCTCTTTTCCATATGGTGTCAAAAGAATTCCTTCAATCAACACTACTGCAGCAAGACACAACTTTTCTTCATCTTCAACAGCAGGTTCACCTTCCTTAGGTTTTAAAAACAATCGATCTTCGAGATCACCAAGAGTATAGGATCTTTTACTAGCCCAAAAGTATGGTTCTTTTACAGGATCTTTCCCCTTTCGTCGAAGTTCCCTATGAACAGGTTCACATTGAATTCCTGTATGAACAAAAGACAGTGTAGAGACTATTATTACAGGTTTTATAGTAAATACTTTAAAAACGATTGTAAATCATGTTTAACACTTTTAAAAGCTTTTAAAATCCCTTATAAATCATTCAATGCCACTTACTTATGCTTTAAAAACGATTGTAAACCATGTAGACACTTTTAAAATCCCTTGTAAATCATTATATGACACTTACTTATGCTTTAAAAACGATTGTAAATCATGTTTAACCCTTCTAAAAGCTTTTAAAATCTCTTGTAAATCATTCTATTCAACTTACTTATGCTTAAAAAACGATTACTAATCATGTTTAACCCTTAGAAAAGGTTTTAAAATCCCTTGTAAATATTCTATGCCACTTACTTATGTTTTAAAATCGATTGTAAACTATGCAAACACTTATAAAATCCCTTGTAAATCGTTTTAAGACACTTACTTATGCTTTTAAAATCCCTTGTAAACGTGTTTAACACTTCTTTAAGCTTTTAAAATCCCTTGTAAATTATTCTATGCTAGTTACTTATGCCTAAAAACGGTTGTAAACCATGCATACCCTTTTTAAAATCCCTTGTAAATCATTATCTGCCACTAACTTATGCTTCTTAAACGATTGTTAATGAAGTAAACCCCTTTTAAAAGCTTTTAAAATCCCTTGTAAATTATCTATGACACTTACTTATGTTTTAAAAACGATTGTAAACTACGCAAACAGTTATGCAAATGCCTTGTAAATCATTCTACGACAGTTAATTAAGCTTTAAAAACGATTGTAAAACTTTATTACCTGTTGTGAGATAGAACTCTCTCAAGGAGAAACGGATAGGTTGAGAATCCACTCTAAACCAAAGAGTTGATCCTTTTGTTTTCACTCTCTGCTGCATGAGATAGTGAAAGATTTTTCCAGAAAATCTGATTCCCTTCTTAGCCTTCATTTTTGGTCCCAATTCAACTAGAGGACCAAAAAACGAACTTCTAATCTTCTGAAATAAACACTCGCCTAAAGCTTCCTCTACTTTACTAACTAAATTCCAATCCGAGTATTGTTGAACGGTTCCCAGTGCAATAGATTCCTCACCTTCTCTGTAGATTTGTTCAGGCAATGTAAGGATTTCACTCTCTGAATCCATCTGCAAAACATGTTATGAAACAGCGTCAGATCTACTATAAAATTGACTATAAAATCGACTATAAAATCGATTATAAAAACGGTTACCGTCTGATCTATCGATATCTCTGGGGATTGTTTGCGTCGTAGAGAAATGATCTGAATCCTTCAGCGAAGAACAGGTTTATTGGAGAGGAAATTCGTCGGCGATTTTGGGGATTCTCAGAAAGAAAATTCGTCGGCGATTTTGAGTGAAATCGGAGAGGAAATTCGTTGGCGATTTTGAGTGAAATCGGAGAGGGAATTCGTCGGCGATTTTGAGTGAAATCAGAAGGAAATTCGCCGGCGATTTTGAGTGAAATCGGAGAGGAAAATCGGAGAGGAAAACGAAGAACTTTGTGCCAAAAAGAAGAAGTTTGTGAAACCAACGTGAAACCTAATCATTCAGAGGGTAAGACAGTCATTTGGCATATTAGAAGGGGTAGTTTTAAAAATGGCCTTTAGGAAAGGGCACTTTTACAAAAGGTTATTAGAATAAGGGCAGTTTTGCAAATCTCCCTTTTTCAAATAAGGGTAAAATCTACATATACATTTTTGCAGTCATTTTAACAAATAAATCTTAGACTTCGAACTTATTTACGACTCAATGCCACTGAGTATATTTTTTTCAATTGACATTTTAAATCAAATATTTACCTAACAAAAATATTGCCTAAAATCTCTCTATATTAACTCCACCATTACTTCAAAAAAAATCTAGCATTACTTCAAAAATTATCATTCCTAAAATCTCTCATAAGTATTTATTAATTTTTGGTTTTAATTTGCTGTAAAATAAAATCGGTTTTAATAATACAAAATCTTTTAAGGTATGAATTTCTTTCCATATTTATTTAATAATTCGTTTTTTACAGCATCTAATATTTCGTTTATAAATAACAAATTAATTATTTAGCATTCAAGAAAATTTCTTCTAATCTATCCTTTAATTATATTGACTTTATTGATTTTTTAAATATATATGAATAGAGATTCAAATCTTCCATATATGTTTATCATCTTCTAAGGAAGTTAAACAATTATTTTCTGAATCTAAACTAAAATTTAGGAAACTAAACATATAAATAAAATCGTTTTAATTATTTTCTAAGCTAAACTATATTACACTCTGATCTTTAGTTTGAATCATTCATTTTCAGTGTAATATAAAGAATCAATCTCATATTTTCAGTTAGTAAAATGTACATGTATTAAGATAATATTATTGTTTCAAATAATGTTACAAACTACCCAATTTAGGCTATTAAATGACGTGAAATACAGGTAGTCCAAAAACTCAAGTACATATCAATCACAAATTATGACTAAACTTAATATTTATTTATAACATTATCTACATTAAAAAAATTGAACTACATTTTGTAGAGTTATTTTGTTTAATAAGAATTACAAAATATGTCATTACGTAAAAAGCAAAAAAATATTAATTTTTGAAATAGATTATTGAAATATTAAAACTTATAAAAAGTAATATCTCACGAGAGTTATATGGTGGGACGGGTTTGGATCGATATTAATACAAATTTATAATATCATCAACCAAAAGTAATAATACGGTTTAAATCTTGTTTTAATATTTTATCAGCATCAGTTTTTTTAATTGTACATATATAAAATTATTAACTTTAATACACAAAAAAATCGTAAAATCTAACATTATTGTCTATACTAATAAAAAAAAATTGTCCGTCGTACCACATGTTAAATCCTAAAATTGTACACTAAATTATATATATATATATATATAAGGTTTTTATATTCAAAAAAATACAAAATAATAGGTTATATAATAATGATAATCAATTAAGCATATTACATTTTGATTTTTTCTAAAAAAAATATAGCCCCGCGGTATACCGCAGGTTAAAATCTAGTGTTCATTAAAAGTTAAAAGGCTATAAATAAAAATAGACTACATAATGGGTAGAATTAAAAAATGATAGTCTTGGAAAGACATTCCTAACAATTTGTCTAATTTAAGAATGGTAAAAAAAAAAAGTATAATCCATAGACGGTTTTGTCCGCTCCATCAACTTTAATCATTTCAGACCTTAGGTTATATTTTCCAAATTTGAAAATCCTAAACACGAAAAATAATTGATCAGACAAACTTGAAAACTTCAAACTCCAAAAAAATAAATAAATAACCAAACCTTTTTCTATAAAAAAATCTCATATATTTAATAGAATATCTAAAATTATAATGTTAACTTAACCATGGTTAACAAATTTAACCCTAGGGCTTAGATTCTGACCACCTCTATATAGAAAAAAAGAAACCCTACCTCGTCGCAGCCCCCAATAAATACCTCAGCACAAGGAAAACAACTCTTTTCAGTTCCATTGCTTATCATTTTCTCTGTTTCTTTATTCATTTGTGTTTTCGTTTTACATTCTTTCTAATGTTTTTTATTTAACATCGAGTCTTATGTTGCTCGATATATATATATCCATCTGATTGCAAATGATGAGTTAAATCACCATTGATAAAAGAAGCTCAATTGAGCAGTGTTGGAAATCTAAAACTTCCATGACTCTGATGCAAATTTGGATCAAGAAAAATCATATCCTTGATCTTTTTGTTTCTGTTCTTTCTCAGATTTTGTTAATAATCACTGAATTTTGCTTTTCAAATGTATTTTTCTGTTTAATCTTAATAATTCTCTGCGTATTTCTCACTAGCGTTCTTAAATCTATTTTTTCTATTAATCTTTAGTGATTTTTACTAACAAGGCTGCCTAAAAATAAAATTGAATTTGATCAAGTGCAAATTGTACTGTACAATATGTAACGAATTTGATCACTATATAAGTCACAATGATGAGAAAGTGAACCAAAAAGCTTCATTCATATACACCAAGACGAAAACATGAAGAAGATGGAATCAATCAGAAGTGGTTTTGGTGCCCCATAGCCGTTAAAGTGTTGATATCATTACAAATCTCATAACTAAACAAAAAAAATTAACCAACAATTTCTAAGAATCGATGTTTTACGATGCATCGTTATCGTTGTCTCCATCGAAATATTCATCATCCCTCTGGATCTGCTTATCCCGTGAACGCTCTGAAACATTCCATATATAACATTAGTCACTAAGAAAACAAAGGGACTAAAGTAGAGCCTTGAAGGTGGTTATCGATACTTACGATCCACACGTACATCCGGATTTTGTTCGTCTTCATCAAAATCCGGTATGTAGAAATCCGGTGGAACCTAAGAGATTCAAGTAAAAAAACTGATCAGTGTTAGATTGATAAAAGCATCAATTTGTCCTATGATGATCTGAGTTTACCTCCTGCATCTGTACGCTTGGAGCGTGTTGAATGTATCGCAAATTCTCCAAAATCTGCACTTTGATGGAACTGATGTATGATTTGGTATTAAGATTCTCCTGTTTTCATTTCAAACACAAAAAATGATTCTCAATCTCTCTTTAGATTTTGTTAAAGCAATGAGGAACTATAAGTTACATAAGAGCTCCTTACAATGTGACCACCCGGTATCTTCAAAGAAAAATCCGGCGCAAAATACTTTATGTAGTCGTTTTCAGAAATCTCTGCAGAAACAACTAACCCCTGAGCTCCAAAGACTGCAACATTAAACTTTCTCTGACAAAATATTGAAACAAACTTTTAATAACCATTAGGAAGTTCTGTATCCAAAAGAATGCCAGTCTCAACGGTCCAACAACGAGCTACATTCTCCTTTGTGTATCCTCCACCTCCTGTAACCTAATAAACAATCGGAAAAAAACTGACTTATTCGTAGAGGAACTTAATTACAAAAAGTCGTACTAGATATAAGTCAAGAGAGATTAGATACCAGTAAGGGAAGATTGAACTTCTTCACGAATTTAACACATTCAGCATGTCCTGTGAAAAGCATAGAGAAAGCCATTTCAAAACCCGATTCGCAAAGAAATTAGCAAACGGGAGATTTTTGATTACAAGAAGAAAAAGCACCATCAATAGAGAGATTAAAGCATCCTAGTCGATAATATGAGTTTGAATGTTTGTAGAGGATATATTAAAGGCTTATAATGTGTGGAAAGCCAGAGGCAGATAAGAAGGTACCGTTAGTGTTTTTTTGGTTTTTGCTGGACTTTGGAACTCTTTTTAGGAGATTTTTCAGAGCATTTTCATTGAATTTTTAGGTCTAGCTAATGTGAGTATGAATGTTTGATGTTTGCAGAGGATATATTGAAGGCTTATAATGTGTGGAAAGCGAGAGGGAATCCCACCCGATGCAGATAAGAAGGTACCGTTGTTGTTTGTTGTTGTTTGCTGGACTTTGGAACTCTTTTTAGAACACTTTCATTGAGTTTTCAGGTTAAGCTAATGTGTTCGTATTGCAAGAAACACAATGCAAGTTTGTTCCTGATCCATATGATGGTGGAGCTCAAGGTTTTGAGAAGGTAATTACCATTAGAGACTAAGCCAGTTGTGGATTAGTAACTTTTTGGTTTAGGCAGATGCTACCTATAAAATTTCAGCTATGTTGTCTTTTCAAAATGGTTGATTTGGTTTATAAGACTTTACTATGGCATTAGCATACCATTGTTGTCACTCCCAAATTGCCTTCCGTTCGAGAATTTTGCAAGGGGGAATGCTTATATTTCCTGTTTGATCTATTTTGTTAGGACAAAAGTCACTTCGAAAGTTGAATCTTGATCTGTTACTTGTCTACCTGTTTCTTTCATAGGTACTGGACTTGCTAGAAGATGCTTGTGAGTCTTTGCTGGACAGTATTATAACAGAAAAATGATGTGAAGCTTGAAACTTGCTGATATAAATCTTGTTAAACTGAACTCTTTACACGATTGAATGATATGAACTCTTTACAAGATTGAATGATATTAACTCTTTTGTTTTATCATTATTATTATTAGGAGAGAAATAGAAAGAAAAAAATATATATTGTGTGGACGTAACTTTGTTTGAGACAGTGAATGGTGGAGCATAGGGACAGTAATTTTGTCGTTTGCAATATTTTCCACAAAATCTCACTATATTTTCCAGGAAACATCCATGGAGTTTAGAGTCGTCAACGATCTATATCTTCAGTCACACAAATCGTTTCAACTACAAAAATTCCACTAAACCCGTGTGATTCTTCAACTCTCTAGAGATTTCTCATCCTTTCATGTATCGGTGAGATTTTCCAACTATTTTTAAGTTTTGCTTAAGGTTTTATCACTGTGGAATCGAATTGATTGGACTGGCTCTTGATGATTATGCTGATATTGATGCTTTGATTAGTGTTTTGAGCTCATTTCTTGATTATGTGTTCTTGATTTTATATTAATTTCTTGATTCTTCGATAATCAAAGTTCTCATGGGTTCTGTAATGAGCTTGGGCTGTTCCAAGAGGAAAGCAACAAATCAGGATGTTGATTCCGAATCTCGTAAAAGACGAAAGATATGCTCAACAAACGATGCTGAGAATTGCAGATTCATTCAGGATGAGTCATCTTGGAAACATCCATGGAGTTTATGTGCCAACAGAGTCATCAGTGGTCTGTATCCATTCACATAAAGGCCATCTTAAATCTTGATCCACTCTTTACCATACTAATGAATTATTCTTATTTCCCTTGGCTCAGTGGCAGCCGTAGCTTTAACAAATTTCAGATTCCAACAAGATAACCAAGAAAGTAATTCTTCTTCTTTATCTCTTCCCTCCCCTGCAACTTCTGTGTCTCGAAACTGGAAACACGATGTCTTCCCGAGCTTCCACGGAGCAGATGTCCGAAGAACCTTTCTTAGTCACATCATGGAATCGTTCAGAAGAAAGGGAATTGACACATTCATTGATAATAATATAGAGAGGAGTAAGTCGATCGGTCCTGAGCTCAAAGAAGCTATCAAAGGATCAAAGATCGCAATCGTTTTGCTCTCAAGAAAATATGCTTCTTCGTCTTGGTGTCTTGATGAGTTGGCCGAGATCATGAAATGCAGGCAAATGGTGGGTCAGATTGTCATGACCATTTTCTATGAAGTTGATCCAACTGACATAAAGAAACAGACCGGTGAATTTGGAAAAGCCTTCACAAAAACATGTAGAGGTAAACCAAAAGAGCAAGTTGAGAGATGGAGAAAAGCTTTGGAGGATGTGGCAACAATCGCCGGATATCATTCTCACAGCTGGTTTGTCTTCTTGATTTATATTCTCCTTAATTAATATTTCCTTGTTAAAGTGTATTCTTTCAGATCTTCGTGACCATTTTATCGCAACGATTGTATATTGATTTGATATCTATCCTCTATTGTCAGGAGGAATGAAGCAGACATGATTGAGAAAATATCCACTGATGTTTCAAACATGTTAAATAGTTTCACACCATCAAGAGATTTCGACGGGTTAGTAGGGATGAGAGCTCATATGGATATGCTGGAACAATTGTTGCGCCTAGATTTGGATGAAGTAAGGATGATCGGGATTTGGGGACCGCCTGGGATTGGTAAGACAACTATCGCCAGATTTCTGTTTAATCAAGTCTCCGACAGATTCCAACTTAGTGCAATCATGGTCAATATCAAAGGATGCTATCCAAGACCTTGTTTCGATGAGTACAGTGCACAATTGCAACTACAAAACCAAATGTTGTCCCAGATGATCAATCATAAAGATATCATGATTTCTCATTTAGGAGTGGCTCAAGAACGGTTGAGAGACAAGAAAGTGTTTCTTGTTCTCGATGAAGTGGATCAATTAGGACAACTAGATGCCTTGGCGAAAGAAACTCGATGGTTTGGTCCTGGAAGTCGGATTATTATCACAACAGAAGATCTAGGAGTTTTGAAGGCTCATGGGATCAATCATGTTTACAAGGTCGAATATCCATCAAATGACGAGGCTTTTCAAATCTTCTGTATGAATGCCTTTGGTCAGAAACAACCACATGAAGGTTTCGATGAGATTGCTTGGGAAGTTACCTGCCTTGCTGGTGAACTTCCTTTGGGATTGAAGGTTCTAGGCTCTGCTTTGCGGGGGAAGTCCAAGCGAGAGTGGGAAAGAACACTACCAAGGTTAAAAACTAGCCTCGACGGAAAAATCGGGAGCATTATACAGTTCAGTTACGATGTCTTATGTGACGAAGATAAATATCTATTTCTTTATATAGCCTGTCTTTTTAACGGCGAATCAACAACCAAAGTGAAAGAGCTTCTTGGAAAGTTCTTGGATGTGAAACAAGGTCTTCACTTATTAGCTCAGAAATCTCTCATATCCTTTGATGGAGAAAGAATACATATGCATACTCTGCTCGAACAATTCGGAAGAGAAACTTCTCGTAAGCAATTCGTTCATCATGGCTTTACGAAACGTCAGCTTTTGGTTGGTGCAAGGGGTATATGTGAAGTGCTCGACGATGATACAACAGTAAGTTTTGCCATTGCATCTGCCCCTGTTAATTGAGTTTATTTGATAACAGTAATTACTTATATTTCTTTTGGCTCATGTTTCAGGATAGTAGACGTTTTATAGGGATACATTTGGAGTTGTCTAATACCGAGGAAGAATTGAATATAAGTGAGAAAGTACTTGAAAGAGTGCATGATTTTCATTTCGTTAGAATCGATGCTAGTTTTCAACCTGAGAGACTGCAGTTAGCACTACAAGATCTGATTTATCATTCTCCAAAGATTAGATCACTGAACTGGTATGGTTACGAGAGTTTATGTTTGCCTTCAACTTTTAATCCGGAGTTTCTGGTCGAACTTGATATGCGTTCCAGCAATCTTCGGAAGCTATGGGAAGGAACTAAAGTAAGTAGTTTTGATGAAAACTTTCACTTTTTATAAAAAATTATAATTTGTTTCCGTAAATGTTTATTAGCCAATTGTATCAACATGATCTTCTTTGTCAAATGCAGCAACTTAGAAATCTCAAGTGGATGGATTTGAGTTATTCTAGTTATCTGAAAGAGCTTCCCAATCTTTCAACTGCAACTAATCTCGAAGAATTAAAGCTTAGAAATTGCTCAAGTTTAGTGGAGCTCCCCTCCTCTATTGAAAAACTCACGAGTCTCCAAATATTAGATCTTGAAAATTGTTCGAGTCTTGAGAAGCTCCCCGCTATCGAGAATGCGACTAAGCTCCGTGAATTGAAGCTCCAAAATTGCTCAAGTCTAATAGAGCTCCCTCTTTCTATTGGAACTGCCACAAATCTGAAGCAATTGAATATTAGCGGATGCTCAAGTCTCGTGAAACTCCCATCCTCAATTGGAGATATCACTGATCTCGAAGTGTTTGATCTATCTAACTGCTCAAGTCTGGTGACGCTTCCTTCCTCTATAGGAAACCTTCAAAACTTGTGCAAGTTAATTATGAGAGGATGCTCAAAGCTAGAGGCTCTTCCAATCAACATCAACTTGAAATCTCTCGATACACTTAATCTCACAGATTGCTCTCAGTTGAAAAGTTTTCCTGAGATCTCCACACACATTTCAGAGCTCAGGTTAAAAGGAACTGCAATAAAAGAAGTTCCCTTGTCGATCATGTCGTGGTCTCCTCTTGCTGACTTTCAGATTTCATACTTTGAAAGCCTCATGGAATTCCCGCATGCTTTTGACATCATCACGAAGCTGCATTTGAGCAAAGATATACAAGAAGTTCCTCCATGGGTCAAGAGAATGTCTCGTTTACGTGATCTTAGTCTCAACAACTGCAATAATCTGGTATCACTCCCCCAACTTTCAGATTCCCTTGATTACATATATGCAGATAATTGTAAGTCCCTCGAGAGACTGGATTGTTGCTTTAACAATCCAGAGATCCGTCTCTATTTCCCCAAATGCTTCAAACTGAATCAAGAAGCCAGAGATCTCATCATGCACACTTGTATAGATGCGATGTTTCCAGGTACACAAGTGCCTGCCTGCTTCATTCATCGAGCTACTTCTGGGGATTCCTTGAAAATCAAGTTGAAGGAGTCGCCTCTTCCTACAACCTTGAGATTTAAGGCTTGTATCATGCTTGTTAAGGTTAATGAAGAACTGATGAGTTATGATCAGACACCGATGATCGTTGACATTGTCATCAGGGACGAACATAATGATCTCAAAGAAAAGATATATCCAAGCATATATCCAAGCATATATCCACTTTTAACAGAGCATATATACACATTTGAACTTGACGTAGAGGAGGTGACTTCCACGGAGCTTGTCTTTGAGTTCCCACAACTCAACAAAAGAAATTGGAAGATAGGAGAATGCGGGATACTCCAAAGAGAAACGAGATCACTTCGCCGGAGCTCTTCGCCGGATCTCTCGCCGGAATCTTCTCGTGCGTTCTCTCTCTCTCTCTCACTCTCTCCTTCTATCTCTCTGTCTCATGAATTGGTTAATGATTCGATTTCTCCTAATGGGTTTCAGGTGTTTCTAGCTACGACCACTGTTTGAGAGGTAAGAATCATGGGTTTGATTTCTCCTTGAGTCATTCGATGGATTCGATTATTGGTTTTATTTTGTGTGAATGGGAATTAGCTGTGAAATATGGGTTTTGTATGGATTTTATGAGTTTTGTATTTGTCGTGTATTTAGAAAGATGAAACATTGATGTTCAAAGCTTGCTATTTTTTTATCTGTATAGATAGCTCCGAAGGATTATCTTAAAGATGAAACATTGATGTTCAAAGCTTGCTATTTTTTGTCTCGTTCAATATCTCTACAGTGTGTTTTTTGTTTTGTCTTTTGCTATTTATCTAACCAAATGCTTTGAATTGGTTTTTGTGAAAGTGATTGGGATCATCAATAAGACTTAAGTTTAGCCACGAAAGTCGTGTAAAGCTAATGTAGTTATATAATGCTTGATTGATGGATATCTCTATTTTGCTGGTTTCATTTCTTGCAAGTTTCTAATTCTCTGGCATATTTTGTTGTTGTTGTTTGTATCCTGTAATTAGTTAGTGTTGGGAAATTTTCCAAAACAAAGCAAACTTATAAGATTGTGATGGACACAATCGCTAGTCTAAGTAAAGAAGCTTTAATTACCACATTCCAAGATGTGTAAGATAAGACAATAATTTAGATAGGTTAGTTCTACTGATTTTGTCAATTAGTCGTATGGATGAGTATTTACTAGTGTTCTAAAAACCACTTATATGGTATTAATGTATCATACACATGTAATGATTTTGTCATAAACATTATGTCTAGCTACCGGAAACCGTTTGCAACCAAGACATTGATTAATCATTTGAGTCTGATTTGGCAAGCTAATGTAGTTATATAATGACATGTTCTTTTAAAACTACTAATATTTCTTGCAAATGTTTTCTTGCGTTTGATTTATTTGTGTATGTTGTTGGCATTTTTGGTTGCAAGTTCTGTTTTTAATGAATCTGATTGGTCTTTTCTAAATACTAATCGACTTCATCCTTATCAAATTTGATTGGTTTCATCATTTGAGCTAATTCTATCTGATTCTTGTACATTATTTTAGTATTCGTCTATGTTTGATGACATATCATTGATGTGATAAATGCAGGTGATTGAAAATCTAATAGGAGCTTCCATTGTGTGTTGATTGGGTATCAAGTACTGCTTCCAAGTGATCCAAATCCTGCTTCAGCCTCTGGACTTGTTCTTTCTTCTAAGTGAGCCTTTTGGTAATAATTTTCCATCTGTAATGTGCTTGATTGCTTGCAGTGTTTTCTTTGCGTCTCTTGGTGTTTGTTTGGTAAAATCTGTTTCTTTTTCTCTCTGAGAGATCATCACAAGTCAATAAATAGATCATGTGTTTCAGATATGCTCGTTTCATGCGTATGTATCATGTTTTATCTATGTTTGGTAAAACTTATATTGTTGTTGTTTCATTTGTTTTAGCATATATAAAACTGAAGTTATTAAGATTTTTTGGAGTTTCTTAATTTCATAATACATGCTTATATGCTTTGATTTTTATATAAAAAAAAAAAATCATTAAAATGGAAGTTTAAATGTCAAATATAATAATTTGAAATTTATTTGATTGTAAATATGGATTTGATCAGTAAAATAAAAATTAATATGGTTAGATTAAGAATTAAAATATAATTAGATAAAATTATAGGCATTTTAGTCATTTTTTATCAGAAGCATCTAGATGGATCATCCAGCTCAACAAACAAGCAAATTTTTTTTTAAAAAAACAATTAGATGGATCATCCTACTGAACCACCAAAAATGGAAACGAACATCATTTAGATGGATTAGTCAGATGAATCATTTGGATGGACATCCCAAATGAGCAAACGAACAGACCTACAAGGTACAAACAACAATAGAGATTGAATTAAATTTGGTGTATCCTATCAATTCTGGAGATTTACTTACATAATGAATAATTAACTGTATTGCAAATCAAATCACAAACTTGTTCCAAAATTAGTTCTGCTTTATCCATTCATATAGTTCATAAACTTAAACAAGACTTGAGAATTGAACAATGATCCAAATCCCTACAAATTTAGATTAGACCATCAAAACAAACATGATCTACAAGCATCAGTGAATTGTCGAGAAGGAAATTTTAAAATCGATAGATAACTCAAGAAAGCTCAAATCATTTTAAATTCTAATTTGAATACACTCTCCAAAGAGAAGATTGGATTGCCGGTAAGTGAAATAGAGTTTTTGACCTCAAGGAGAAGAAAAAAAGTGAAGGATCTCTGAAAAAAAAAGATAAGAGAGATAGAGAGAACTTCTCTTAAATGGGTCTGACATTTGTCGTATTGGTGTCGTTGGACCTTTCTACGGAGGTTTTGTGTTTACCGGCGAATCGATTCCGGAGGTCGAATATGGACCCGTCGTTTTTGTAGAAATCGTTGTGGATATGGGCCGCTGGGAAGCCCAAAGGCCCATTAAAGAATTTTAATGAAAAAAACCCTAAACTTAATTTTTAATACAAAAACCCCTCATGTAAGAAAGTCCAATGAAAAAACCATTCAATTAATAATCAGTCAATATAAAACATCTTACTAAATTATTAATGCAAATCACCTTTTAAGTATGGAGTTTTATTAAAATGACCCGTTTATTTATAACTAGGTAAGGCCCGCCTAAATAGGCGAATGAAAAAATGAATTAGAAATTTTTATTTATGATATTTGAATTCTAAATATTAAATACTCATACCTACTTTTTTGATATTTAATTTATTATTAAAAAAAAATCGAATTTCAATTTCACAATTTCCTTTTTAACTATTTATACTTTCATAGTAAAATGAAATTTAATTTTACACTTTGATGATATTTGAATGTTAAATAGTAGTTCACACAATTTTCTGTATTTATTTTATTAATTTTCTTAAACCAAATTTTAATCTTACACATTTGATTTTGCTATAAAATTTAATTATCTATTTCATCATAATAAATCCAATTTTGATTATTTTCACCTTATTTTAATGGATAAGTGTTGTATCAAAATAATATGTATATCATATCAAATCTATATATTAGCTCATATTAAAATAACTA
Source organism: Arabidopsis thaliana (assembly GCF_000001735.4). Classification (NCBI taxonomy): domain Eukaryota; kingdom Viridiplantae; phylum Streptophyta; class Magnoliopsida; order Brassicales; family Brassicaceae; genus Arabidopsis; species Arabidopsis thaliana. The sequence continues at coordinate 16,088,910 of NC_003074.8, read as the reverse complement.
ACAAATAACAAAACATAATAAACAAAACAAAAATGAATAATTCAAAAAATATTTTGGAAAAGAAACATTGTTAAGATATAGTTTTGCTATATGCCATAATCTCATAAGTTAGTTTTACCTAATGTCAAACTAATTTAAATGACTTCAAATTTATTAAATAATCAAAAATCAATCCCTCTAAACCATATTTTCCTAATTTTTGGTGTTTTCACTAATGACAACATGCGTTGAAATTCTTAGACTAAGACAAGTATGAATATACTAATATTCTCTCTAAGTATTCAAATAAAAATATTATATTACATTGATGAATACAATTGAAATCAATTAATTTAATGTTAATTAAATTATTTTGTTATTTGAAACTTCAATGTTCTTTTTAATTAGTTAATATCCATACTAAATGATTTTGTTTTATATTTGATACATGCTAAAAAAATTTAATTGACCAATAACACATATAAAAACAAATTTGTTAATTTTCGTTTTTGTTAGTAAAAATAAATATTTTTATTAATTTATAGACATAGAATTTAGTAAATGTAAATTTGTTTCTTTTTTAGGTTTTCTATTTTTATAAGAGAATAAAAAAGTTAAATCTTAAATAACACATGTAAACATCTGATCGATAAAATTGACATGTGTCACGATCTTATGAGTTACTAACTTCGAAAACCATACTTTATATGGCAAGATTCCGCTTAAATATATTTTGTTTAATCAATTTTGTGTTAATGTTTATTAAAATATGTAAATATAAATTTTTAAAACTTGGTAATGTCGATTTAAATTTTTCATCGTCGTGTTACCGTCATCCATTAAATCCTCGTAAGTCTTTTTAAAACCACTGTAAAAGGTTTTAAAATCATATACAAGAGTTTTTAAAATCCTTATAACTCTTATAAAGTCTTCAAAAATATATGTAAATCATTTTTCAACTTTTCAAAAAAATTATTATAAATATTTTACAACATTTGTAAATATTTTTGAACTATTTTAAAACTCTTGTGAACCCTTATAAAAGGTTTTAAAAAGATATACAAGATTTTTTAAAGAGTCGGATTTACAAGAGTTTTTAAGAGTTTTGGCAAAAAATTATTGTCGGAATATTTTTTGCGGAAAAAATTATTATTTTATTTTGTTAACCTTAAACTTTTTCAAAGAATAATTCACTCTAATGCCCTTTTCTCAATGCCCTTTTGCAACTCTACCCTTTTTTTCCCATTTTCATTTCTACCCTTTCTAATACTTTTCTCCCCAAATTACCCTTAATGAGCTACCCACAGACCTAATTCATTTCTTCACTCTCTCTCTTCTTCCTCCATCGGAAATTGTGAATGCCGTTGAATCTCATGCCGTCGGAAATAATGAGTTTACTCGCCGTGAAAACCCATCTTCGCCGTCGTAAGTAGAGCTGTGTGTCGCCGTCGAATCTCTTGCGTTTTCCAGGTTTGATTTTATAATGTTAGCTTAAATCTTCGTTTTCGAATTGGTTTATTCGATTTTGGTTGTTGATTATGTGAACTCGTTATTTGAATCCTGATTCAATCGACAGTTTGACATTTGCTTCAGCTTCGAATTTGAATTTTGTTTGAGATTTGATGATTGAATTTGTTTCTAAAATCCTTGTACATTCGTTATACTGTTCTAAAATCCTTTTGAATTCGTTATACTGTTTCGTGATAGATTTGCTTATGTGAATTTGTTATACTATTTCGTAATAGATTTTGGTTCTGATTTAGTGTTTACCTCTTTTGCATATGCTTTCGTGATAGATCTATGTCACTTACGCTTTAAAACGATTTGTAAACCATGTTAACCACTTTTCAAAGCTTTTAAAATCCCTTGTAAATTATTCTATGCTACTTACGCTTTAAAACGATTTGTAAACCATGTTAACCACTTTTCAAAGCTTTTAAAATCCCTTGTAAATTATTCTATGCTACTTACGCTTTAAAACGATTTGTAAACCATGTTAACCACTTTTCAAAGCTTTTAAAATCCCTTGTAAATTATTCTATGCTACTTACTTACGCTTTAAAACGATTTGTAAACCATGTTAACCACTTTTCAAAGCTTTTAAAATCCCTTGTAAATTATTCTATGCTACTTACTTACGCTTTAAAACGATTTGTAAACCATGTTAACCACTTTTCAAAGCTTTTAAAATCTCTTGTAAATTATTCTATGCTACTTACTTACGCTTTAAAACGAATTGTAAACCTTGCTTCTCTCTGTAGTGACAGTGTTTTTGTGGGTGTTGATTTTGTTGTTATTTATCTTATCAGGTTATAATGCTAGAATTGTATTCTGTTTGTGGCTTGTGGAAGTTGACAAACAATATGACTTGGGAATTTGAATTAGACATTGATTTGGGAGCTTCTTTAGTGCTCATTGATGAGCACATTACCTATCACGCGTTGGTTGATATTCTTGTAGAGGATTTTCAAATAGATAGTTCAACCAATTCTTTGAAGCTTAGTTACAAGTTAGTCTCCACGTCTACAACCATACAATCTCATCCTCTTTATATTAGGAACGATAGACAGCTTGCAACTTTTATGCACAAATTCTCACAGAGTGGAGGATTGCTTCAGTTATGTTTGACTGTAGAGCAAATTTCTGTGACAGTTGAGCAGGTTTTTCAATAACCTTCTTGTGTTATAATTTAAAAAAATCCTTGTAAAATCATTATTAAGTCAGTGATTGTGCTTATTACAGGCTGAGACTACTTCAAATCCTTTTGTTTCTCATTCTGTCCCTAATGCTCAGGTACTAATCGTTTTAAAAATCCTTGTAAAATCATTATTAACGTTTTTAAACCCCTTTTAAAAATCCTTGTAAAATCATTATTAACGTTTTTAAACCCCTTTTAAAAATCCTTGTAAAATCATTATTAAGTCAGTGATTGAGTTTATTACAGGCTGAGACGACTTCAAATCCTTTTGCTTCTCATTCTGCATCTACTACTCAGGTAATAATCCTTTTAAAAAATCTTGTAAAATCATTATTAACGTTTTTAAACCCCTTTTAAAAATCCTTGTAAAATCATTATTTAAGATAGATTGATGTTTGAGGTAATGTTCTTTTATGTGTACTAATGAGAAACAATTAACATAGTTTTGTTAAAGAAATTGTTTAAAATCTAAACTAAATGATAATTTGTAATTAAATTAGATTGAAGTTTCCGAATTATCTAATAACATATTACCAAAATAAATAAATTTACATATATACAATTCGAATTAAAATAGCATGATATGTTACGAAAACGTTATTAAATTATTTCCGAAAATATTGGGTAGTTATGAATTTATTGATTTTAAATTCGATTTTTAAAAGAACAAAATCCAAAATATTTATTTAGTTGTAGTAGTTGTTAATTTACTAAATTACCCATGCAAAAATTCATTTAGTTAATTTTAAACTACCCTTATAATATTGTAATTCACACCATGCTTCCCAGTTAATAATATGGATAGTAAGTTATTTATATTTATATTTGGATACGATTCTTAGACACTAGATAAATAGTTCCTTGGACTTGGTAATTTAGAGGTTTAAAATTTGAGCTATCATTTTTGTTTTAAACTCTTATAAAAGAAATATTTTGTTTCGCATATTAAAATAACGTTTTATACTGCCAATGCACTAATCTCACAAAAATTTCGTTTAACCATAAGTTACTTAGGAAAGAATTGTATACCACTTGTTCAGTATGGATGTTTTAAATATAAGATTCTTTCATTTTCTTACTATTCAAATGTTCATCAAATATTAACATTTTTACATTTTGGAATAATGTTTTCAATATATACCAATAGCCTGTCACAAATACACGTAAAAAAAAAAAAATCTGATTAATCCATAAGGTCAGTAAAAAATTTGGGCTAGTTCTAAAAAGATGGATCCAACTCGCAACCTGAACACCATCTCATTTTTTGGTAGCACGAGGGGGGAATTGGCCCAAAAATTGGATAGGGGTCAAGACACAATCGAGCGTCGGCGGCTTACTCAAGTGCCCCACGAACCACATGATTTGTTTTCGATCAGAGCATCCAGCAGCGTAATCCGATTCTACTTGACTAAGCCTCGTGCTCGTCCAAGGCGGAAGTTTACTTTATCCAACAACTTCTTTTTTGATAGTACGCTATGATGATACAGAGAAACGTGTGGTTTCTGAACCCATTGAGATGATCCAAAAATTTCACCATTTCGATTTTGCTAGTCCTTGGGAATAGCATAGCGACGAATAATTCAGAATTAGAATAGTTCCACCAGTCCAGGAGACAAATCAATAGGAAATGCTATTTGCTTTGTATGAAAAATCTAGAAGTCAACATTCTATTCTAATCTCTGGAATTCATGCCAGGGATTCCTCCTCCGTACTTTTCCTTCTGTTGGCTTTTTCTAGAGCTGTCAAAACGGGCTGTCCATGTCCATTAGCCCAGTCCAATAATGTCCATTTCGATATTGGACAAATAGTGTCCATGTCCACTGAAGCCCATGCCCATTAAAGACCATGCCCAAATGAGTTGTCCAATGGGCATAACAAAACCAAATTTTAACCCAATAGTATTTGCTTCATAATCAATCCAATTATCAAATCCAAAAGCAAATTTAAACAACAAAGTATTAAATGATTTAAGTATCAAATCCAAAAGCAAATTTAAACACAATTCAAGTATTCAACAAAGTATCAAATCCAAAAACAAATTAAAAGCAAAATTAAACTTCTTCTTGTTCTCCCTCGCTATCTTTGTCTTCATTAAGGAACTCAATATTATCATCTAAGTACAACAGAAAAGAAGAACTCAATATGCATTAAGATTCAAATTGATTGAAATATGACAAAAGAAAAGAAGTCAGAAGCATACCAATCTCTTCAAAGTTGCGTAGCCAATTCCTCGCGCATATCAAAGCTTGAACTGTAGAAGGAAGGAGACAACTCCGATACTTGTTTAAAACCCGACTTCCTATGCTGAATGAAGACTCTGAAGCTACATTTTTAATGAGGATGCTTAAGACATCACATGCCATAGTAGACAACTCCTTAAACCGATTAGCTGAAAAAGCCTTTTTCGTAGCCCGTGAGAAATTGATAATAAGAAAGACCGGCACGACTAAACTTAATCAGTGTACTTTCCAGTTTGAGTTTCAGTTTATAAAAGGGGTAGATAGCAATCCAAGTCTTATACCCGAAATGCTACAAATAACTTGAGAAGTGTCTAGAAAAATGAAGACCAAAAATATATATATATATATATATATATCTAGTTCACAACCGCAAACTTGAAATTGTCTTGTTTGGCCTCCTAGTATTAAAATTGTATGAAAAATCAATGATGATAATTTATTTTCTTCTTGCCTAAACTATGCTTGTTATGGCTGAAAATAAATGAATTTAAATTTAGCTCAATTGCACATAAATTAAAGGTAATTTCTAGAAGAATTTTGGAGGAAAAACTGAGAATTTAAATGATTATTGATTTTTTTAAAAAATAATTAATTAATTACATAGATTTTTCTTTTCTATTTTGTTTTAAACCATACTAATTAACTCCACGAGAGGAAATTAAAAGAGTGTACAAAAGTAACTTCAGAAACAAAAAGTGTAGAGAATATAGCTAAACAATCCGCCTTAAAATTACATAAACAAGAAATAGAAGAAAAAGAGAAAAAATGAAAGAAAACACGGAATAAATCAAATTATATATACTTATAAAACTTGAATTAAATACTTTTTTGTCAACAATATGAGTTAAATAAAATAATAAGACATTAAATATGAAAGATATTTAATAAATTTATCAAGATAAGGACGAAAATAAGATAAAATTAGTCATATTAATTTTTTGGCTACCTAATTTGAAAATATTGAAAAACTTACCTACTCATATATTAAACATATAATTGGGGTAGAATTTATGCGCACAAATATTCTGTGTAAAACTTTCATATATTTGGTCTAATGAAAACAAATCTTAGATCTAGATCAATTTTCATGAAATAAGACAAAGCTCGCCGTAACGAAGCTTGGCATGACGAAGCTCGGAGAGATGCCGCATAACCCTAGCAGCCACTATATTGAATTAACTATCCAACCTGTTCGCATCTCGGATTTCTAATATTGTATTCACACGAGTTCGAATAACTATTACTTTATAATATTTATTTATTTTAACGTATACAACAGATGGCAGATATCGAGTTAAATATGTGAATCAGCCGTTACGATATTTTAAAACTAGAAAATTATTTAAAAATATTGCAAAATACCATTTAATTTCATTGTTCATAAAAAAAAGAAATTTAAAAACTTAAAAACTGATTCAAAAATTTGGATTAATTATCGTTAACAGTCTTCAACACTACAACAACATGTTTCTAATTTATTTTATATTTTAATAATTAAACAATATATACGTCTGCACATTGTTGCTCCGACATAATCTAGTATAAAAATAGTTGCAGCATATGTGAAAAGCAAGCAGCATTTATTACTCAATACTTATAATTTTATTTGTTGTATGTATTAAGGTTTTGTAGCTTTAAGAAAACGCTTATAATATAAAATAACTTCTAGAAGATATTTCATGCGTATACAATAAATATTTGTGAAAAAACATTTCGAAAACGTGTACAACATATAAACTATTGTGTTATCTTTTGACATTCAAACAAATGTTGACAATGTAATTTTATCCATGATATGATTGGCCAATTAGCTGCGAGGTAAAAATCCGTATACGAGTAAAAGTAAGATAAAATTTCGCAAGAAGAATTTTAGCAGGAAATCTAAGACAAGTGTCATGAACGTGTCAATCAACAAACGAAAAGGAGAATTATAGAATCCAGATTCGACGTACCACATTAATAAATATCAAAACATTTTATGTTATTTTATTTTTGCTCTGGCAGTTACACTCTTTTTCATTGCTCCAATAAAAAAATACTCGCATGCATGCATATATATACACCATAGTAAACTCCGCCTCTTCTTCATTTTAAAAGTATCAGTTTACACTGACACAATCCTTAACTATTTTCCTTTGTTCTTCTTCATCTTTATTACACATTTTTTTCAAGGTAACAAATAATCTTTTTAAGTCACTTTTATACTCTTTAAATCTTAGATTGATATATGAATGCATGTTAATATTTCAAGATTTATAGGTCTACCAAACGATGTCGGTTTTCGAATCGGAGACTTCGAACTTCCACGTCTACAACAACCACGAAATCCAAACGCAACCGCAAATGCAAACGTTTCTGTCGGAGGAGGAACCGGTAGGGAGACAGAACTCGATTTTGTCACTAACTCTTGACGAAATTCAGATGAAAAGCGGTAAGAGCTTTGGAGCGATGAACATGGACGAGTTCCTAGCGAACTTGTGGACAACCGTTGAAGAAAACGACAACGAAGGAGGTGGGGCTCACAACGACGGAGAGAAGCCGGCGGTGCTGCCACGTCAAGGGTCGTTGTCCCTCCCTGTGCCTTTATGCAAGAAAACGGTCGACGAGGTTTGGCTCGAGATACAAAACGGTGTACAACAACATCCACCGTCGTCGAATTCCGGTCAAAACTCCGCCGAAAATATTCGCCGGCAACAAACCCTTGGTGAGATCACTCTCGAGGATTTTCTTGTTAAGGCTGGTGTTGTACAAGAACCGTTGAAGACAACGATGAGGATGTCGAGTTCTGATTTTGGTTATAACCCCGAGTTTGGAGTTGGTTTACATTGTCAGAACCAAAACAATTATGGTGATAACCGGTCGGTTTATAGTGAAAACCGACCGTTTTACTCGGTTTTGGGAGAATCTTCAAGCTGTATGACCGGGAATGGGAGGAGTAATCAGTATCTGACCGGTTTAGATGCTTTTCGGATCAAGAAACGGATAATTGATGGTCCACCTGAAATTTTGATGGAGCGGAGACAACGGCGAATGATTAAAAACCGCGAATCTGCGGCTCGGTCTCGAGCCCGGAGACAAGTAAGTCGGAGTTTGGACCACAATATATAGGAACTGTGTTTTGTATAACATGACTATAGGGGCCATTGGTTAAATCCGGTTTGAAAATTTATTTTTTTTGGCCAAGTTAGAGTTAGAGACTAATTTGGGTTTCACTCTTTATAGGCTTATACTGTGGAACTGGAGTTGGAATTGAACAACCTCACGGAAGAAAACACGAAGCTGAAGGAAATTGTGGTAATTTCTTGATAAAACATTATTTATAACGACTAATATAAGCTATTAAGCTATGATTCATATTTGGAAAACAATATCCTAGTAACCATTTTCAATTTAATACTTTTTGCTAGGAGGAAAATGAGAAGAAAAGAAGACAAGAGGTAATACTCCAATTTCCATATGTACTAAAACGGTTACTTAACGAATATGAATTATCAAAATACATCATTTTGGATTTATGTGTGATATTGTTGGATTCAAAGTTGACAATATCGTTATCTAACAAATATAGCTTAAATGATAATAAGTTAATAACTAAGCTGTGATGGGTTAGTGGTTTTTATTTGAAGTATGAACTTTCATTATAAATTAAGATAGAAATTGATTTTTTCAAGTGATCTTCTACTTCACAATTTAGCGACCATAAAGTTTATATAATTTTAGTTTTTTAAAAGAAAGAAGTTGATCTCTGTGGTTAAAAATATAAATAAAATAAATTAATGAAATGGCATGCAGATAATAAGTAGAAGCAAACAAGTGACTAAAGAGAAGAGCGGAGACAAATTGAGAAAGATTCGGAGGATGGCCAGTGCCGGGTGGTAAATAGATATGAGAGTTTGTGTAATTTACATATGATATTTTATTGATCGTTTCTATCTATACACATAAATATTTGTATCTATATTATATTTTGAGACAAACATGGAATTTGTGTATATAGGATCATTTCTTTTTATATATACTCATAAATCATAATCGCCAGATTTAGTTTCTATGTTTTCTTCATCTTTCTCCGATGCTGAAATTACATCGTTTAATCCGATAATTTTAATCATGTGTTAGACTGTGAGTGTAGATGAAAATTTTGAAGATATTAGAATACACCACTTGCTTTAAGCACATGTTATACAACATACCGAATTATTTCTGTATACACAAGCTGGAAATATTTCATCTCCACTTCTTGATTCTCACATAGTAATTTTCTGAAAAATGCCCTTACATCATTTCCAGAAGCCACAAAACAAAGACCACATTATAGTTATTGAACCTTTTTTTGTTTTTGTTTTGGTCGTCTGCTATATTATCTTCAAAGATATTTTGAAACAATTTTATTACACATGATGATCGATCACGATTTATATATCCCAGGATACAACCGATCACGAACTAATACCCAAACACACTATAACTCAAGCGAACTTAATCTACGATATGTTTTCGAAACTACTAAAATAAAAACTTACTTTTAAGAAGCAAGAGAGAAGCGAGACTTTAAAACTTAGAGTGTTTTGTGTTTGTGAGAAATAATGAGAGACTTGGTCTCTTTATATATAGTAGAGAGAGGTAGGATTTGTGAGAATATTCTCAGGATATGGAATATTTTGAGAATATGGAGTATTTTCGTAAGATTCAACCCAACAAGCCCAATAACTCACAAGCATAACGGTCCACAAACCCGACAGTCCTCGAGTCGACGACGTGACAATTCGCTAACCCGCAATCGGGCTCAGCCAAGTTCGGTTCGATTTGGTTCGGTCCGGTTTGGTCCAAGTTTCCCACTTCACACCCTTATTTCTCATTCAATACAACTTCGTTTTTAACGTATGAGTATACCATCTTGTAGTACTCTTTACCAGCCTTCCATTGCACTAACAACCCGACAATTCCGTTTAACCGTTTAAACGAAATTTGGCTGGAAAGTTACCGAAAAACTATTATGTCAAAAAAGTTGCAACATCCACGACGTGCATCTCTCCCCACAACAATTGGATCATCTATTGACGGTTCTTCCTTGCACCATACCAGCATCTCACCCCACAACACTTGGATCATCTATTGACGATTGTTCCTTGCACCATACCAGCGATGAACAATCTTACATCTAACACTCGAGAACACGACTGACGGTTCTGCAGCATTCTGAATTTTTTTATTAGACCTTCTTTGGTAATCAAACCCTATATCTAGAATAAAAGCCTTTCAATCCTTGATTACTATGCCAATGGGCTTAAACAACCTCTCTTATTATCTTGCGTTGAGTATTTTTTCATCTTCTTTTGATGATATTGTGTGTAGTGGTAGAAAATTGAGTTGAACCTGTATCAATTTGTCTTTTCTGGATTTTGTATTAATTCAACAAGAGATAATTAGTTTATTTTACCAAAAGTTACATTATACTTCTAAGACAATAATATATGTAAAAGAGAAAATTTAGTCAATAAAGATAAACTTTTGTGAAACAAAGAAAGTAGAACACAATCATTTTCTTACAAATTTGTTAAATTTGTAACATTTTAGTTTTGTTGTAAAATTAAAAACCAATTACAAGAAGATATAAAGGAATGCCCAGAAGAAGAATTTAACTAGCATTTTCAAATTCAACCAAGGCAAGAAAATAGTATTAACACAAAACTATAAGAGATCAAGATAAAATAAAGCTATAAATTTTGGCTTTTTGATCTCCTTCAAATTCTTCAAACTCGAGATACCGCTAACAACACCATCTATTAAGAATGGGCACAATATCCAAACTCGAGCATCCGATCCGAACCCGATCCAAAAAATCTGATCTGAGCCCGAACCCTAAATTAAGAAATACTCATACAGATTCTAGACTTCCAAACCCAAAAACCCAAACATGAACCCAAACAGGTTCTCAAACATACCGACAATTTAAATATATAGTAATAATATTTATATTTGTAATAACCTAATTGTCCAAAATATTTAGATTTTTAGATATTTTAAATATTTTAGGGTATTTAATCTATTTTAGGTAAACATTATTCAATGTTTAGGTAAACATTATTCAATGTTTAGGTAAACATTATTCAATGTTTTTAGATATTTGCATATTTTGATAGATTTAGTTATAAATTTTTTTGATTATTAGGAATTATGGGTAATCTAAACCCGTTCCCATACCTCTTAACCCGAAAACCGAAAATAACTAATCCAAACCCAAACGAATACCCAAACGCACATAGCTAGTGTGGCATCCATCGTCAAGTTTGGACACCCGAACAAGTCGAGATACTCTAGATTTAAACATTGTTTATAAATAGAGGCAAACCCTTATCAGTCAATGTGTTGAATCGAAGTTCCAGGTGCTTAACATGTTGCATGTATCTCGAATTTGTAAAAGCATCAATATTCCCCAAAGTAAATATAGGATCCACATAATTCGGTTTCCTAACCTGAAGATTCTTGCAATTCTTACCAAACATTTCAATACACTCACGAGAAATTGAAAGCTGCTGATATCAAGTTCAATGGATTTATGGCACTCTAGCTATCCTCCCCATTGATTCATCTATAACTTTTAGGCAAGTGCACAAATAAACGCTGTAGTATTTAAGGATCGAATACATAGAGGCAAAAAAAACATATGTTATAATATTTTTTTTCTGTTTTAAAATAGTTAGTCGTTTAAGGTTTTTGTACACGAATTAATAAAACAACTAAATTTTTTTACTATACCCTTGTTTAATGTATTTTCTAATATTTTTAGTGGTTAACACACTAGAACAATGAGGATATAATTGGAATTTGTACTAAATATTTACATTGAAAATCTAAAATGACAACTATTATGAAAACTAAAGTAGAATAATAGAGAGTTGTAGGAACACATGTGAAGTTTGTAAAAACAAAATAAATAAATTATAGATATAGAATATAAACAAAAGAACAAAATATCATAAAAGAAAATACAAATCAGATTTCTATTATGAATTACTCTAATGGCGTTTTAGTGATAATTCATATGAAGAGACTATAGAAATCCATAAACATTGGCTAGACTTGTTCTAAATAATTTAATCAAGCATTGAGAAAAGAATCTAATAAATTCACAAAGCTTGATAACAACAACTTGTGGCTAGGTTGCTTAAAGAAGCTTTGACAATAGGTGAATTAGCCTAATTCATCTAAGGCTTTAAGAACAAATAAAGATAGACAACAAATTTGAATCATATCAAGAGAAATACATAGAAAGGTGTTTAGATGGTGGTTCTTTTCGTCTCAGGTCTTCCTTGTTTTTCCGGTTTAGTAGTTGTTTGTGTTTGTTATTCCTTCTTCTTCTTCCTTTGTAGTTTTTCGATCTTTTTTCTGCTTCTCATTTGTCTTTGTAAGCGTCTGTCAAAAACTAAAATGCTATAAAATTTCACTTTTTACCAAAAAAAAAGTGTTTAGATGGTCATTCCCTTTGGAGTCCCTAAAACTTCTTGATGAGACTACTCACATATGACCAAGTACATGTGATCATTGTAGGATAAGGGAGAGTTGCCTCAATAATCGTGCCCAAGAGAGTTATCAATTAAGAGCCTCTAATTAGGATGGTCAATATAACTAGGTTCATTACAAGAAAATTATTGTCGGTAACCTAGTTTCTCCTTTTTAAAAAAAAAAATGGTCAGTTTTCATAAATTTGCTTTCAGTAGACAAAAAGAAATTATGAGTATGATCACAACATGAGTGGACAGTAAATTTGCTTTAGCAAGTTGCAATATATCTTGTTTTGTGGCTTACAAATGAATTGAAGTTGACGCAACCTTTTGATTTTGATGCTTTAAATTTACATGGGGCCAATCAACACAGAGAATTAAAGAAAAATAAATATGATTTTTCTTCAAATTAAATTAGAGTTAACAAAAAAAAAAAAAATGGTTGGTTTGATAATGGATTACGTTAGTCAAAATATTGTTTTTTTTGGTTGGGTTTATTCATTATTTGATTTTATTTTTCTTGATCATGTATTAAACAGCGGATAAACTATCAAATATGAAACGTTCTCCTCATGTATGCTGATTTCTTTTCTTTTTTTTGAGAAATGTGTGACGAATATTTATGTTCTGAATCTTCACAATTAATCAATTTGACTGGTGTGGAAAAAAATAAAGATGTGCCTTTCATTGCGTGTGAGTTGTGACGTAAAGGAGAGCCAAAATTGATTCTTCTTGCTACGTTGTTTTCTTCCCAAAGTGGAAATAACGAAAGATCTGAGAAGAGAGACCCAAAAAAATATCTAGGATGTAGCAAAACCACACATATCAATTAAATATATATATATATATCTTTTCTTCTGATATTAAATAAATAAATATTTTCTAAGTCAATAATAAGTAAATAATAATGAATGTATAACCTTTTTCTTTTAGAGGGGAAGGGGGCAAAAATAATGAATATATAACTAAAATGCTACAACAAATTGATTGATTTGAGTTTGATTAGTAATCTTTAACCGCTTCGCAAACAAACCGCTTTTAAAATTCCGATCAATAGCGATTAGAAGAAGCAGTTGGAAATAGTGGGTTGAAGAGATTGTTGCCCGCCACCTATAAAGATTAAGGTAATTTGTTTGGCAATGAAATGCTTGGACTTTTTCTTATATATTTTAATTTTTAAAATTTTAAATATTAATATTCTCTTATACTATTATCTAAAGGAATTTTTTAAAATAGAAATAAAAAATTTCTGGAATTTATTTATATTTTAATTTATTTTATATTATAACTTTTTTAGTATTCAACCACTTCTTATCAATTACCAAAAATTTAGCTGCTTGGTTTTAACTTAACCGCCTTTTATCTAACATTGTTTCTAACCGTTTTTTCAACAACCACTAAAGAAGCTCTAAACCGTTATGTGTAAACTATATTACCAATCGAACTCTATAAATTATGTATGTGATGTCTATAAATAACAGATTATGTTAAAATGTAGCTAACTCATCAAATAAATAAAGAACTCACAAAAATAAAATAAAAATCAGTGAATTCTATGTGTATAACATTTATGCATGTTCTACAAAGCGGTTTAAGCGGTCATCTATACTTCGACTAGACGTTAGATGCTCATGCCGGGTCTAGATAACCGGTGAAGGAAAAACCAAACATGCCATGAGACGTAGAAACGTCAACGACCATATAATGGTATTACTATTATATGTGATCCTACAAGAAGACACGGCCACCACAAATCTCTGTCACACTCTCCTTCGTTTTCAACCTTGTATATTATTTTTCTTCTTTCTATTATTTCTCTCTAAATCTCAACATTTTTATATATACAACACACACGTCGAAGCCAATAAAAATCTCTACTACAAAAGTAAAAATAAAGAAAAGAGTTCAAAATGAAGAACACCAATTTGCCTGAAGAAACCAAGGAACCAATCTCTCCAGGATCTTCTCACCGGAAACAAAACAAGACAGGTACAAAGACATGTTTCCCGGAAACAACGGTGTTGTCAGGACGTGATAGGCTAAAGAGACATAGAGAAGAGGTTGCCGGAAAAGTTCCTATACCGGATAGTTGGGGAAAAGAAGGATTGCTTATGGGATGGATGGATTTTTCGACCTTCGACGCTGCTTTTACGTCTAGCCAGATTGTCTCTGCTCGAGCTGCGTTAATGGCTGACTCAGGAGACGATGCCGGAGCTAGAGGAAGTAGGCCTCAACGCCTTCGAGTTGAGAGTTCTTGTTGATTTCATTGTCTTAGAGAAATGTTTATGAAATAATACTCTCATCATGATTTTGAATGTTATTATTAGATACCTTATCTTCACATTGATTTTGAAATTTTGAACCATTGATACAATTATTCAAAGTTTCATATAGTACTTGTCTAATTGAATTGATTTGTAAATGGAATTTGCATGTGCGTGAGACAATTTGGCCATTATATAGTTGGGATGAGTAATTTATTTTCTGTTGAAAATTGAGAGATATTGATTAAGAATTGTATAGTGAAGTGAAGGATTCATGCTTTTCTGATAACATGCAAGTCAGATTTTTTTATTTTTTTTTCATACTTTTTTTTTGTTTTCCTATCATGACATTTTGGCTCACTTTTTCTTTTCTTTTTTTTGGTGATCAACTTTAGATTTTGAATTTTCAGGGTTATTATCAAACTCTCTATTATTATGATTATTTAATGACCATTTTCAATTTCTTTTCAATAAATAAAAATTATTGATTTTTTGATTCGTAGTCTCTCGAATGTGAACCATAGCTTTATTCCTTAAGAGAGATACATAAATTTAATAAGTAGAACCAACTTCTCCCAGCTACTCTTTTACGTTTTTGATGTTACTTTTTCCTTAGGGATGTTACAAGATGAGAAAGGTTTTAGTTATCAAAAAAGAAGGCGATGAAAAATGTTTAAATGTCCGAGAATTATAAAACTACCCATCGCAATACAATATATCCCCTCATACTATATACGTAAAGTAAATAAATCATTTGGAAGGCAACAAATTAAATATCACAAGTAATTGATCAGCATAGGGGAATGCTATTGTCCATGACATTGATCGATCCAACCATATATTAAAAAACGTTATTAAGTACCGTTATTAAAGTGGAAGAGGCTTTCTTGGGTTTGAATGAATACAACTATGTTTGCACAAAAAAAAACAAAGTACATTAGTCAAAATTTATTTATTTACTGTTAAATTATAATTAACAAAATCGTTATGTTTTTTTTTTTTTTATAATATTTAGAGAGGCTTCCAAAAAACCTTTCAGACACGACTACCAAAACACCTTTACTAAACATTTTTTCCGGCATCGGTGAAGTTTTTGCTTACCGGCTTTGGGATCCCATCTGCATTTCACTTCGACATCGCATCTTTTCCTTAATTGTTTTCTTTATTATTCTGTTTTTGATGTTTTTATCAAAAACATTTCTCGGTTTAATCTTTACCAAACTTTTTTGAACACTTTATATCAATTGCATGGCATATATACAGGCTGCTTTTTAATAAGAAACGAAGAAGGAAAGATTTGGGATCTGAAAAATCACGCTTCTTCCTTTTCTCTCGGCAGATCTTGTTGCCCAAAAGTTTCCGACTTTTGTAAAACTATTCAACCCTGAAGAACCTTTTCACCGAGCTTATTTGATGGCAGGAGATTTTACTCTTAAACCTTCAGAAATACCTTACCCGGTGGAGACGTCGTCGGCGGACGGTGAGCTTTTCTTCTGGGTTATGTTTTTTCATGCTGGAAAGGATGTGAACTCCTGAAGCTAATACTTTTTATTTTATTTCTTTCTATATAATTTGGTTCTTTCTATATAATTTGGTTAAATGTTTTCAACATTTTTTATTTATTTATGATTGGACAACTACTAGACCAATGTTTAGTTAGTACATCCAATGTTATAAGTACAAAATAATATGTGTTGGATCTACTAACTAAACATTGGTGTAGTAGTTGTCCGACTCTATTGTTGGGAGCGAGAAGATTGATCCCTGGTTTAATTGTTGGTTCGGAGGGATCTTATATCCCGGTGAAGAGATATATGAATCTCGACCAATAATTCCTTGGATTTGTAATTAATTAACAAAAAAAGACATGCATTGATATTTTTTGGCCCTTTATTATCTATTTTTCTTTAAAATATATATTGTCTAAGATTTCTAACAAATTACTAGTGATGTATGTTCATTATTATATATTTTTTAAGACTATATCACTTTGTATCATTTGTTTTTTTTTGTAAATCATTATGAGATTATTTTTTTCTCAGTTTTAAGGTGTCAAAAGAATAATATCAAATAGATCTTTATTGTAAGTATTTATAGGTTAAAGTTAAACATGTTAGAATACCATTGAATAATGAGTATATGCATTAACTAACATTTGACTTGAAAACAAAGAAGAAACTAACTATGATCTACAGAACCATGTCGGAGAGATAGAGAAAATGACATATATAACCTCCATTCACTCTTTCTCTTTTTTGTTTATCTTTCTCTCACCACCATTATTAAACCTCAAACTTGATCTTTCCACCATGGCACCATCATCATCAACACCACCCTCAACTCCACCGCCACTACAATCCTTGTTTCCTCTGACATTGCAATAGAGCTCTAAAGAAAAATTCACTAATCTTTTTAGTCATTTAGAATTTTCAATTTTCTTCCACCTCCATTGATTTCAAGAGCCACATGTCTCTTTCTACTCTTGCATATCTCTTTCACTTCCATATTCTTTTATTTCTCTCTGATTTTGATATTCTTCGTAACCCATCTTCATGTTCTACAATTACCATACGAATCTATGACTCATAAATCGATTTCTTAGATCCAAATCTGTATGAAAAATACAAGTAGTATTTTTGGAAAACATGCTAGTAAAACAAATTTCTTTATATTTATCAATATTTCATGAGATTTAACAAAATCCCATGTATTTTTAGATAATTTTCATGTTATTCAACAAAATATATATACTTTTCTTTTAGATATATGTTATTTTTACTTAAAAGCGTGTTTTTTAGAATTGTCATATTTTATAACAGTTCTATTAACCAAAAATATATTAAAAAATACAAGTAACATTTTTGAAAAACATGCTATTAAAACAAATCTCTATATATTTATCAACATTTCACAAGATTCAACAAAATTATATGTATTTTTACGTAATCACATGTAATTTTTCGAATTCTCATGTTTTTTTTTTTTTTTTTTTTCTTTTTTCTTGATCTCCACCACTAAAGATCTTTATCTTTGGTTTGATCTTCTCCATCATCACTTTCTCTGCACCCATCATCATCATATCAACATCAACCACCACTGCCTTTACCAAATTTATAACATTCGGTTCTTCATTACGGCCACTTTCTTAACCTCCTCATCACTTTCATTCGTATCACTTCCACCATGGTATCTATTTTTCCTCCCCCAATCTTTCACCACTACTGCTTCCTCTAAAACCACCATCACTTCTATACCACATTCATCATGGTTCCAAGACTATTGTACCGCTTCCACCGTTAGAGCTATTTTTCTTCACCGAATTTTTACAACAACTTACAAAGTAGATATATCATTTTGTAAAATCTATAATTTCAGAAGGTTAATTGGTCTTTTACTCACCCTTACCCCACCATAAAAAGGGATCAATTATGGGATTGACACAATTAAGTCTATGTCTTTGTCAAAAAAGGCATATCTCATATGCCTTACAAATTTAAGTACTTCTATCTCTTCACTTTTACGATTTTACCCTTTCCAATATAAAGCAAATCCCATCGAAAAAAAAGCAAATCTGAAAACAAAACAATATCATGATCCACGAGCGTGTGTTTTCTCTTCAATGGTGGCGAAGCTCATCTTCTTCTTCTCTTTACCATCAAAAATTTGATTTAATAAGAATCTCAAATTAGAACAATTGGGTTCTATATATATTATCTTCTAGGGTTTAGATTTCTACTATGAAAACTTGTTTAATTGGATCCAAATTTGATTTGACGAGAATCTAAGATTAGAACTCTTGGGTTTCATATATATTATCTTCTAGAGTTTAAATTTTCTCTATGAAAGCTTGTTTAATTGGATCCATTGAATTCATCTCAAGAGAATCAACTATTTAAAACCAAAATTATTTTCTTTTTTTCATTACCACAAATCGAAAACGAAGATCGCCTTAAAAGATACATATCATATCTTGTTTGAGTTCTATTAATTTTGAATGATCAAAACCCATTTAAAGTTTCTGGAGTAAAAGAAGGAAAAAAAAGCAGAAGAAGAACGGTGAAAAAGAAGAAGAAAGAAGAAGAAAGAAGAAGAAAGAAGAAGGAGTAAAACACAGGGGCAACATCGTCAATTAAAATACTTGAAAATGCTTATTCTTGTAAGCCCAGTTGATAAATGCCTAATTTCAAATTTTTTGTCAAATAAGTTTCTATTTAGACAATAGCCCCCCATAAAAAGAGTCATTTACCTAACATTTCTGACGTATAGTTATTTTCTTAATTATGATGTCAAATTTGGCTATCTACTAATAACACCCTTGAATAATTTATGATTATATGCATGTACAGTACTTCGGTGATAAAAAAGGAAAACAAAATTCTAAAAGTTTTCAAATGTACAAACTTATATATGAACAGAATGTTTTCTGGTTTAAGTTTCAGGTTAGTAGTTTTATGTATGGTTAATATCATGGTTTCAAATTTTATCTTTTAAAAGCTATTTATATATCAACTGTCTAAACATAAATTAGTTATCTATTAACCATAGGTTACTTGTACTGAGATGGACAAGAATACTCTCCGAGTCTAACATAGAAGCTAGAACCAATAATAAAACAAGGTTAAAGCAACGACCGAAATTGTTGCAAACACAAACTTGCAATAGATAAGAGACAATTACAAAATTACCGCTATTAACTTGACGCAAATAGGTGACCGTCAATGGTTTCACAACTTACTTGGCAAATTAGTGACCCACCATAAGTGACTAATACTTGTTATTTAGAACATACGATAATTCGACGGAAGATCCAAATATCGGAGACAAGAACTTGATCGTAGCTTGCCACAAGCGAGAGATTGGTGAGTCGAAGACAATTCCACGAAGATTTTGGGAGATTGATGATTGGTCACGTTCCAATAAAGGCATAGTGACGTTGAAAGGAAAGCCTTAACCATAGATATTCTCGGATTGGTACACACGGCTTCTAAAAAGATGGTTAAGGTCCATAGATGATTTTGCAACAAAGTGGTCGGAGACCAAGCAAAGGTTCTCTCTATTAAAGAGGAAGGTTGTATCACAGGTTTCTTAGATGGATTACCACGATTGACAACATTAAAGATATCTTCCACCAGGATTATTAGATGAATTTGAACAACCCTATCTATCAATGTCATAACAATGCAAGAATGGAGTCCACGACCATTCTTCTCAGCAAAGTTAGAAGACTTAAATAAAATAGGGTTTGCCAAAAGAATAAAGAAAACGGACCTGGGCCAAAAGTTAATTAGGTTTGACCCAAAAAATCAGAATTGGGCCGAAGTAGATATCTTATTGGGCCATGAAAAGAGAGGCCCATCTTCAAAGAGGAGCCCACATTTGCAATTAGGGTTTTGGCTTTTGTTGTCTCCCTCGTCGGTGAAGCGTGCAGCTGCTTTGGAAGCTTGTCGGAGAGCCATGGAACCATCACCCATAAGAAGAAAACGTCGTGCGCCGACGACGACTCCACCGGAGATGGCGCATCTGACGGTCCAAGAGACATCTCTTGCCATCAACGAATTCCGGTGTGAGTATTCTCTTGGGGTGGTTGAAACAGATCTAGATCTGTAAATAAAAGGCGGAGAGATGATAAAAGCTTCTGATTGAGGGATTGCATCGCTGGAAAAGAAAGATTTTGGCGAAGAATTTGCGAGAAGAGGGTGGAACAGGAGGGCAAACGCCGGACCACATCGTCTTCCTCCGTAGCTGGTTTTTTGGCCGCCGTTGAAAACCGGTGAAGGAGAAATGATTCGAGAGGGTTGAAACAGAGTTTTCGAGTAGCGGACAGAAGTTGTAAACAAAAGCATAAGAAGTAACCAAAGCAAATTGATCGGAAGAGCTAAGTCCCGACGCCGACGATTTGCGCCTCCGCCGGCGTCAGAAAACATATTCGAGAGAAGCTTCTCGATAACTGGGTCTGGGAGAAAAAAATTTGTCCAGATAAAATGTATTACTTAAATTTCATTTTATTGCCTCTAGAACTATTTTTTAATTTCTTTCTATATCATTTGGTTAAATATTTTTCAAATTTTTGTTTATTTATGATTGAAAATAATAAAAACTAATATACAGTTTTTATTTTCTATTGAAAACAACACAAAGTCTTTTGACAATTTATAGATTAAAACATTTTTTGGTTTTAATTATTTGATAACAATTAAATACGAATTAAAGAGAGAAAAGTAAAATAATCTAACACAATACTTTTGACCCCAAAACAAAAAGCTCGTGCATTACATTCTATTCTTCTTATTTTGATTACATACATAGTATTCTTATTCTCAAGAACATACAATGTTCAAGGACAACTAACACATACATGATACATGTATACAATCTATGAAAAAGGCAATATATATATTTCATCAAAAAAATTCATAACCGTACAAGATATATAATTACTATAAACAATATGTCATAGTAGCATCACAAGATAAAATACAAGTTATACAAACATTTAACAATGGGTGAGAACATACAAAGAGTGTGTGCGTCTATCTTAACAGTGATGGTTGTAATACTATCACTTTCTGATACGAAAGGTAATAATGATTTGGCTATGGCTCCAATGTCAGAACAAGGGTTGCTTCCAAATCCATTGTCTTGTGTGGCTGACGCAAGAAAAATTCCAGATTGTGTAGAGGCAGTGAAACAAGGCATTGTGAAAGATATAAAACAAGAATGTTGCATTATTCTACTCGGTCTTCCCGAAGTTTGTTTTGGGATTTTATTTCCTATGCGTTTCTACTACCGTATTATACTTAAGATGACATGCAAATTAATAGGCATTTTTTAATCACAATTTTTTCAATCCTTAGATATTTTTTTTCATGTAATGGTAATTTGTATTATTAATATTTCTAATAAAATGATAGTTCTTTTAGTAATTTGTTAATCACTACCTAAATTGTTTTGTAATAAGTACAAAATAATGTGTTGGCTCTACTAACTAAACATTGGTCTAGTGGTTGTGAGACTCTTTGTTGGGAGCGAGAAGATTGACCCATAGTTTGATTCTTGGTTAGAAGGGATCTTATATCCCAGCGAATCGATATAAGGGTCTCGATCGGTAATTCCTCGTATTTGTAACTAATTAACAAACAAAAAAAGATATGCATGTGTTATGAATAAAAATGGATGCCCATTATAAGGCCCATCATCTAAGCCCATCATCTAGATGTTTCTAGGGTTTTACCCTTTCCTTGTACTCCTATATAAAGAACCCTTTATCTCAATGGAATAATACACTCATATCTTCTATCTCTTTCTCTGTTTATAACACGTTATCAGCACGCTCTAAAAGGTAGATATAGAGATTCTTACATTTTTTTTTAAGAACCATGTTTATTTATCGACTCATGGTTCATAGTACTTATTTTCTATTATTGAAACAAAACAATATGAGCCGATCGATGATTATAGTATAGATCGGTAAAAGCATGTTTTCAATGATTCAATAAAGAAGAGAATCATGCTTATCATTTGTTTCTATAATTACTATCGCATGATTCAATGATTCTACAAAGAAAATCGTTAAAGAAGAGAATCATGCTTGTTAATTGTTAATTTTTGTGATTTACTATTACAATATTGAATATATAAATTACCAATTTTATAATTATATAACTAATTTTGTAACTATTCATACCCCGGTGGTGGGTGATGCAAGCATGTATTAATGTTTTAGCATTCCAGTTTTGAATAGTTGCATCTATATTCAATATCATTTTATAAATATTATATTGTCTAAAATCCATTTATGATTGATATGATATCCCTTATTTAACTCTTTTGATTAAAACGTTATACATATCTTATCACTTTTAGATATTGACTTTTCCATATTAAATATTTGATTTCCATATATTTGATTGTGTTATTATTATTTTTACTAAAAATGTTGCAAAATAATTTTTTTTTTATAAGATTCCATATATCTAAATCTTTGTGTTATTATTATCTAAATCTTTTTATAAGATTTTCATATATTTGATTGTGTTATTATTATTTTTACTAAAAACGTTCCAAGATAATTTTTCTTTTTATAAGATTTTTTTCTCTAAATCTTTGTGGTATCTAAATAAAAAAAAAAAAAAAAATTGTTCATGGTTTTGCCCTAATTTTGCACGAAATCATTTTACCCAAATCTTGCACGCATTCATATTACCCTAAATAAAAGTTTTTTCAAGATATATGTAAAATCCAGATTTTGCACAAAATAGTTTTATTCTGATTGGTTTTACAATATTGCATTAAAATTGTATTAGTATATAATACTTGATTATTTTATAAAATAAATTGATTGATAAATAACTTAATTTAAAGGTATAATCACTTATAGAAATTTTCATGAATGACTAGTTTAATGTATCTTAAGAAGATATCATATTTTTGATGGTCAAAGTTTTTTTTTCAAGAACTTAAATTATCATCAGAAGTTGAGAAAAAAAAAAAAAAAAAAAAAAAATTCTAACGATGAAATAATCTAGTATATCAAGTAGTATAAAATCTTATTAAAAGACTCTAGAAGAGCATATACATTGTTTTCTATGGGAATACAAAATTAAAATTATCGATGCGGTATAGTTCTCCAAATCTCAAAGTTAATATGATGAGATATAAATACATTATGATTCTAGAGTGGAATTCAATACGAGATGGATGAACTTGAAGTTTCATCATCTCGAGAAGGAGAAGTAATGAATGGATAATAAGTGACATATCCAGAAGATTATGTTCAATCTTTGACTACTAAAGATCTAAAAGTTGTATGAAGCAATTCTTATATGAATGTGTTATTAGATAAAATAAATTATAATTAGTTATTACTAAAACTTCAAGACTTGAAGTCTCTTTTTGAATATAACTCACATTGTTAAGAGAATATCTCTGATGCGGAGATGGTAAAACAGACGATTAAACTTTTACGCAAGTATCGTTGTCCTGTAGACACAATATTTGAAAGAAATTTATATGAGTTATTGATGATAAGTAATACTCATATTCTGAAGTGAATATAAGATCTTACATAGCTAGTCAAATTAAATTTAGTATCGTTTATATTAGAATCTAAAATTTTAATTATTATCTCGTTATTGTTTTATTAACATATGATTGATTATTAAAATACATGGAAGTAATTTTGATTATAAGATCTAATTAAGGGAGTAACTGATAAGCAATGAAAAGTAAATTAGAAGTTTTGAAAGAACTAGAAGTTTTAAAAGAATTAAAAGTTTCAAGAGTATATTTGGCTTAACCGGATTGGTCATCCTGGTTTAATGATGATGTGAAAGTATTGAGAATTATGTGGACATTAGGTGAAAAACCAGAAGATTCTCCTTAATGATTTATCAAATGTTACTTGCTCAGAAAGCAATATGATAATGTGATTTTTACCAGTATAAGTAATTTGGACTTTATCTATTCGTAAGTATATACAAGGAGATGATTATGGGTTGATCACTCACTATATGACATTTAGATACCTAATGGTTATAAAAGATGCATCGATTCAATGGACGCATTGACTCGATTGTTGCATCGACAAGAAGGTCATATTTATCCTTGTTATAAACCCGCAACATAAAGTTTGCGAGATTACTTTCTTGATTAAAGTACAAGAGTATTTCAGTGTTTATTTATAATAACCATTATTGGATATCCGTTGGGATAAGTGTTTAACATTTTGAAATTCATGTTCATACACAAAATGGTTTAGTAACATCGATACGCATCAAGCCAATGAATAATTAATAGTTTTCCCCATTATTATTGGTTTTGGGTCAGAAACCAAATAGTTTTCATCTAAAAGCTTTGAATGTGAAAAGTGCTCCACCACAGCACGCAGAGATGAACCCTCAAAGGAGGATAAGAATACATGTTGGATATGAATGATAACTAATTTATTCTAGAAGAATTTATATACCGCTCGTTTTGAAGACTATCATATTATATAGTCAGCTATTCCAACATAAGGGGGAGAATGTATACAGCTGGTGAAAAAGATAAATAGAAATGAATTATCAATAATCCTCGGAGTAAAGAATGTATATTAAGATTAAGTGTTGTATCAACATAATATGTATATCATATCAAATCTATATATTAGCTCATATTAAAATAACTAACAAATAACAAAACATAATAAACAAAACAAAAATGAATAATTCAAAAAATATTTTGGAAAGGAAACATTGTTAAGATATAATTTTGCTATATGCCATAATCTCATAAGTTAGTTTTACCTAATGTCAAACTAATTTAAATGACATCAAATTTATTAAATAATTAAAAATCAATCCCTCTAAACCATATTTTCCTAATTTTTGGTGTTTTCACTAATGACAACATGCGTTGAAATTCTTAGACTAAGACAAGTATGAATATACTAATATTCTCTCTAAGTATTCAAATAAAAATATTATATTACATTGATAAATACAATTGAAATCAATTAATATAATGTTAATTAAATTATTTTGTTATTTGAAACTTCAATGTTCTTTTTAATTAGTTAATATCCATACTAAATGATTTTGTTTTATATTTGATACATGCTAAAAAAATTTAATTGACCAATAACACATATAAAAACAAATTTGTTAATTTTTGTTTTTGTTCGTAAAAATAAATATTTTTATTAATTTATAGACATAGAATTTAGTAAATGTAAATTTGTTTCTTTTTTTAGGTTTTCTATTTTTATAAGAGAATAAAAAAGTTAAATCTTAAATAACACATGTAAACATCTTATCGATAAAATTGACATGTGTCAAGATCTTATGAGTTACTAAATTTGAAAACCATACTTTATATGGCAAGATTCCGCTTCAATATATTTTGTTTAATCAATTTTGTGTTAATGCTTATTAAAATATGTAAATATAAATTTTTAAAACTTGGTAATGTCGATTTAAAAATTTCATCGTCCTGTTACCGTCATCCATTAAATCGTTGTAAGTCTTTTTAAAACCACTGTAAAAGGTTTTAAAATCATATACAAGAGTTTTTAAAATCCTTATAACTCTTATAAAGTCTTCAAAAACATATGTAAATCATTTATTAACTTTTCAAAAAAATTATTATAAATATTTTACAACATTTGTAAATATTTTTGAACTATTTTAAAACTCTTGTGAACCCTTATAAAAGGTTTTAAAAAGATATACAAGATTTTTAAAGAGTCGGATTTACAAGAGTTTTTAAGAGTTTTGGCAGAAAATTATTGTCGGAATATTTTTTGCGGAAAAAATTATTATTTTATTTTGTTAACCTTCAACTTTTTCAAATAAGGGTAAAATCTACATATACATTTTTGCAGCCATTTTAACAAATAAATCTTGGACTTGGAATTTATTTACGACTCAATGCCACTGAATATATTTTTTTCAATCGACATTTTAAATCAAATATTTACCTAACAAAAATATTGCCTAAAATCTCTCTATATTAACTCCACCATTACTTCAAAAAAAATCTAGCATTACTTCAAAAATTATCATTCCTAAAACCTCTCATAAGTATTTATTAATTTTTGGTTTTAATTTGCTGTAAAAAAAATCGGTTTCAGTAATACAAAATCTTTTAAGGTATGATTTTCTTTCCATATTTATTTAATATTTCGTTTTTTACAGCATCTAATATTTCGTTTATAAATAACAAATTAATTATTTAGCATTCAAGAAAATTTCTTCTAATCTATCCTTTAATTATATTGACTTTATTGATTTTTTAAATATATATGAATAGAGATTCAAATCTTCCATATATGTTTATCATCTTCTAAGGAAGTTAAAAAATTATTTTCTGAATCTAAACTAAAATTTAGGAAACTAAATATATAAATAAAATCGTTTTAATTATTTTTTAAGCTAAACTATATTACACTCTGATCTTTAGTTTGAATCATTCATTTTCAGTGTAATATAAAGAATCAATCTCATATTTTCAGTTAGTAAAATGTACATATATTAAGATAATATTATTGTTTCAAATAATGTTACAAAACTACCCAATTTAGGCTATTAAATGACGTGAAATACAGGTAGTCCAAAAACTCAAGTACATATCAATCACAAATTATGACTAAACTAAATATTTATTTATAACATTATCTACATTAAAAAAATTGAACTACATTTTGTAGAGTTATTTTGTTTAGTAAGAATTACAAAATATGTCATTACGTAAAAGGCAAAAAAATATTAATTTTTGAAATAGATTATTGAAATATTAAAACTTATAAAAAGTAATATCTCACGAGAGTTATATGGTGGGACGGGTTTGGATCGATATTAATACAAATTTATAATATCATCAACCAAAAGTAATAATACGGTTTAAATCTTGTTTTAATATTTTATCAGCATCAGTTTCTTTAATTGTACATATATAAAATTATTAACTTTAATACACAAAAAAATCGTAAAATCTAACATTATTGTCTATACTAATAAAAAAAATTGTCCGTCGTACCACATGTTAAATCCTAAAATTGTACACTAAATTATATATATATATATATATATATATATATATATATATAAGGTTTTTATATTCAAAAAAATACAAAATAATAGGTTATATAATAATGATAATCAATTAAGCATATTACATTTTGATTTTTTCTAAAATAATATAGCCCCGCGGTATACCGCAGGTTAAAATCTAGTGTTCATTAAAAATTAAAAGACTATAAATAAAAATAGATTACATAATGGGTAGAATTAAAAAATGATAGTTTTGGAAAGACATTCCTAACAATTTGTCTAATTTAAGAATGGTAAAAAAAAAGTATAATTCATAGACGGTTTTGTCCGCTCCATCAACTTTAATCATTTCAGACTTTATGTTATATTTTCCAAATTTGAAAATCCTAAACACGAAAAATAATTGATCAGACAAACTTGAAAACTTCAAACTCCAAAAAAATAAATAAATAACCAAACCTTTTTCTATAAAAAAATTTCATATATTTAATGGAATATCTAAAATTATAATGTTAACTTAACCATGGTTAACAAATTTAACCCTAGGGCTTAGATTCTGACCACCTCTATATAACAAAAAAAAAACCTACCTCTCTCGCAGCCCCCAATAAATACCTCTGCACCAGGAAAACAATTATTTTCAGTCTCCCCATTGCTTATCATTTTCTAAATTTCTTTATTCATTTGTGTTTTCGTTGTATATTCTTTCTAATGTTTTTTTATTTAACATCGAGTCTTAAGTTGCTCGATTTATATATATACATATACATCCATCTGATTGCAAATGATGAGTTAAATCACCATTGATAAAAGAAGCTCAATTGAGCAGTGTTGGAAATCTAAAACTTCCATGACTCTGATGCAAATTTTGATCAAGAAAAATCATATCCTTGATCTTTTTTTTTCTGTTCTTTCTCAGATTTTGTTAATAATCACTGAATTTTGCTTTTCAAATGTATTTTTCTGTTTAATCTTAATAATTCTCTGCGTATTTCTCACTAGCGTTTTTAAATCTATTTTTTCTATTAATCTTTAGTGTTTTTTACTAACAAGGGTGCCTAAAAATAAAATTGAATTTGATCAAGTGCAAATTGTACTGTACAATATATAACGAATTTGATCACTATATAAGTCACAATGATGAGAAAGTGAACCAAAAAGCTTCATTCATATACACCAAGACGAAAAGATGAAGAAGATGGAATCAATCAGAAGCGGTTTTGGTGCCCCAATAGCCGTTAAAATGTTGATATCATTACAAATCTCATAACTAAACAAAAAAATTAACCAACAATTTCTAAGAATCGATGTTTTACGACGCATCGTTATCGTTGTCTCCATCGAAATATTCATCATCCCTCTGGATCTGCTTATCCCGTGAACGCTCTGAAACATTCAAACCGTTTACAATATATAACATTAGTCATTGAGAAAACAAAGGGACTAAAGTAGACTACTTGAAGGTGGTTATCGATACTTACGATCCACACGTACATCCGGATTTTGTTCGTCTTCATCAAAATCTGGTATGTAGAAATCCGGTGGAACCTAAGAAATTCAAGTAAAAAAACTGATCATAGTATAGAGTGTATCAAATTTAACCGACCTGCAAATGAGAGAAAACGAGATGTCCATGACGCAATGCGTCTTCGAATTTGCTCAATAAGAGGTGCATAATCCCCAGCCGTGAGTCTTTTAGTGACTAGGGGGAGACCTAAATATCTCACCTGCAGATGCCCAATATCAAAAGGGAATTTCCCAACAATTTCTTGTCTTACGATTTGTGGAACTCCTGCCATATACATCGTCGACTTCTCCA
The DNA here is from genome assembly GCF_000001735.4 of Arabidopsis thaliana. Lineage (NCBI taxonomy): Eukaryota > Viridiplantae > Streptophyta > Magnoliopsida > Brassicales > Brassicaceae > Arabidopsis > Arabidopsis thaliana. The sequence goes on along the minus strand of NC_003074.8, from coordinate 16,059,878 downwards.
TGCTAATCCGCAGCCCTGAATGCTTATAGAACTCATCAAACACCTCCACTATTCCCTCAACTGAACGTACTTTGCCATCCGATAAGACCATTAAATCGTCTGCAAAACTAAGATGTGTTAAGCCTAAGCTCTTGCATTTCGGGTGGAAACCAAACCGACGTGCATCCGCTGCCTTATCCAACATCTTAGAGAGGACGTCCATGCTTATTACAAAAAGATATGGCGATAATGAGCAGCCCTGTCGTAAACCCCTAGCACTTTGAAAATAACCGACAAGATCTCCATTAACTTGGACCGAGAACGAAGCCGTAGTAATACAAAGCTTTATCCAATGTATGAACATGGGTGGGAAGTTCATGGCCTCTAGAACATTAATGAGAAAAGACCATTGGACCGAGTCAAACGCTTTTGAGATGTCTATTTTGATAGCACAACGACTTGAGATCGAATCTTTATGGTAGTCCTTGACTAGTTCTGTAGCGAGAAGTAGATTTTCAATAAGTAATCTGTCCTTTATAAACGCCGATTGATTCCCTGCGATAAACTCTGACAATAGCACTTTTAATCTATTTGCAATGATTTTCGAAATAACCTTGTAGAGGACGTTGCAGCATGAGATAGGTCGATAATCTTTCATTTCCTTGGCTTCCAACTTCTTTGGAATCAGAGACAAAATAGTGGAATTTATTCCCTTAGGAAGGAAACCTGTAGCAAAAAAAGATTGGATTGCCATTGTGAATTTAGGTCCGATGATATCCCATGTTGCCGTATAGAAATCCGTAGTATATCCATCCGGGCCTGGGGATTTATCTTTCGGCATGGAAAACAAGACCCTCTGAATTTCTCCCGCAGACACCTCACTAGTAAGCATCTCTTGGTCATTCTCGGAACACCGGAAAGGCAGCAGATCTTGAAGCTCATTAAGCTCAAAACCTAGATAGTCTTCGGGGATGAACTGCAGGAATTCTCGGAAAAAAATTTCAGCTTCCTTTTTTACTGCGTCACCTTTAACCACACTCCCATCTGAACATTGGATTTCCTTGATCTGGTTTTTTGCTTCTCTAGCTACCACTGCTCTATGGAAAGTTTTATTATTTTTGTCTCCCACTTGCATCCAATGCAGCTTCGATTTTTGCTTTAGGTACTTCTCCTCAAGTCCAGCCACAAAATCCCACCTCGTGTAAGCCTCATTCTCTGCTTCCATAGTATGCAATGACGGGTGAGATAAATTTTCCTCTTGTTTCTTGCATAAGACTTCGTATGCTTCTTTTGATTTCTGCACCAGATTGCCTAATCTTTCTTTGGCAAGCGATTTTATCTTAGGTTTAAGCCCCTTTAATTTCTTGTTGAAGCGGAAAAGAGTAGAAGTGGACAAGAATATCGGCTCTGTTTCCTTCCAATAGTTATCAATCAAAGGCTTAAACTCCTCCATTTCTGCAATAACATTGACAAACTTAAAAGGTCTCCTACATTTTGTTTTGTCTTCTTCTCCACCATGGAGGTTTATTATACCTCGCAAATGGTCCGAGCATCCTCCAGCCTCAAAAAACGTGTAAGATTGCGGGAAATCATGGAGCCACACATCATTAACCAGCACCCGATCTAGTTTTTTCAGAATTAGATCATGTTCCCGCTTATTACACCATGTGTAAAGTGGACCATGTGACAACATATCTGTTATAGAACAATAACTCATTGTATCTTGGAAATCCTTCATACCAGACGTTACTGCAGGGTGTACATCCGCATGGGAGTGTTCCTCTATGTCCAAAGTTTCATTGAAATCACCAAAAATGAGCCAAGGTTTTCCCCGGATAATTGGTGAATCGTAGTGATCTTTCAGTTCCTGCCACAAGGTCTTCCTTTCTTCTACTGTGTTCAACGCATAAACAAAAGAGCAAAAAAACTCTTCTTGTCGATCAACAAGCTTAACTGAACAAGTTATCATCTGAGCACTTTTAAAAAATGGAGTTAGCCTCGTGCTACTTCTCCACATTACCCATATACGTCCCCTTGGATTGAACTCGTAATTTGTTATCACTGTCCAATCCATAAACATTTTACTTCTTAATATCTCCGC